>NC_068448.1:80964912-81132412 GCF_023373465.1 Oncorhynchus keta
GTGAAGGTTGACTGTGTGTGTGTATGAGAGGGTGTGTGTGAAGGTTGACTGTGTGTGTATGAGAGGGTGTGTGTGAAGGTTGACTGTGTGTGTGTGTATGAGAGGGTGTGTGTGAAGGTTGACTGTGTGTGTGTATGAGAGGGTGTGTGTGAAGGTTGACTGTGTGTGTGTATGAGAGGGTGTGTGTGAAGGTTGACTGTGTGTGTGTGTATGAGAGGGTGTGTGTGAAGGTTGACTGTGTGTGTGTATGAGAGGGTGTGTGTGAAGGTTGACTGTGTGTGTGTATGAGAGGGTGTGTGTGAAGGTTGACTGTGTGTGTATGAGAGGGTGTGTGTGAAGGTTGACTGTGTGTGTGTATGAGAGGGTGTGTGTGAAGGTTGACTGTGTGTGTGTATGAGAGGGTGTGTGTGAAGGTTGACTGTGTGTGTGTATGAGAGGGTGTGTGTGAAGGTTGACTGTGTGTGTATGAGAGGGTGTGTGTGAAGGTTGACTGTGTGTGTATGAGAGGGTGTGTGTGAAGGTTGACTGTGTGTGTATGAGAGGGTGTGTGTGAAGGTTGACTGTGTGTGTATGAGAGGGTGTGTGTGAAGGTTGACTGTGTGTGTGTATGAGAGGGTGTGTGTGAAGGTTGACTGTGTGTGTGTATGAGAGGGTGTGTGTGAAGGTTGACTGTGTGTGTGTATGAGAGGGTGTGTGTGAAGGTTGACTGTGTGTGTGTATGAGAGGGTGTGTGTGAAGGTTGACTGTGTGTGTGTATGAGAGGGTGTGTGTGAAGGTTGACTGTGTGTGTATGAGAGGGTGTGTGTGAAGGTTGACTGTGTGTGTGTATGAGAGGGTGTGTGTGAAGGTTGACTGTGTGTGTGTATGAGAGGGTGTGTGTGAAGGTTGACTGTGTGTGTATGAGAGGGTGTGTGTGAAGGTTGACTGTGTGTGTATGAGAGGGTGTGTGTGAAGGTTGACTGTGTGTGTATGAGAGGGTGTGTGTGAAGGTTGACTGTGTGTGTATGAGAGGGTGTGTGTGAAGGTTGACTGTGTGTGTATGAGAGGGTGTGTGTGAAGGTTGACTGTGTGTGTGTATGAGAGGGTGTGTGTGAAGGTTGACTGTGTGTGTATGTGTGTATAAAACATATAATAAATCTGCCCTCCATCATGAGCCTAACGGACGAGCTAATTAACTTCTTTGTTCGCTTCGAGGCAAGTAACACTGAAACATGCATGAGAGCATCAGCTGTTCTGGGCGGCTGTGTGATCACGCTCTCCGCAGCCGATGTGAGTAAGACTTTTAAACAGGTCAACATACACAAAGCCGCAGGGCCAGACGGATTACCAGGACGTGTAGTCCGAGCATGCGCTGACCAACTGGCAAGTGTCTTCACTGAGATTTTCAACCTCTCCCTGACTCATTCTGTAATACCAACATGTTTAGAGCAGACCACCATAGTACCTGTGCTCACGAACACTAAGGTAACCTTCCAAACTGACTACCGACCCGTAGCCCTCATGTCTGTAGCCATGAAGTGCTTTGAATGGCTGGTCATGGCTCACATCAACACCATTATCCCGGAAACCCTAGAAACACGCCAATTTGCATACTGCCCCAACAGATCCACAGATGATGCAATCCACACTGCCCTTTAGCACCTGGACAAAAGTAAAACTTATGTGAGAATGAGAACAAAACAGAGATGCTTGTTCTAGGTCCCAAGAAACAAAGAGATATTCTGTTGAATCTGACAATTAATCTTAATGGTTGTACAGTCGTCTCAAATAAAACTGTGAAGGACCTCGGCGTTACTCTGGACCCTGATCTCTCTTTTAGAAGAACATATCAAGACCATTTTAAGGACAGCTTTTTTCCATCTACGTAACATTGCAAAACTCAGAAACTTTCTGTCCAAAAATGATGCAGAAAAATTGACCCATGCTTTTGTCACTTAGGTTAGACTACTGCAATGCTCTACTTTCCGGCTACCCGGATAAAGCACTAACTAAACTTCAGTTAGTGCTAAATACGGCTGCTAGAATCCTGACTAGAACCAAAACATTTGATCATATTACTCCAGTGCTAGCATCCCTACACTGGCTTCCTGTCATGGCAAGGGCTGATTTCAAGGTTTTATTGCTAACCTACAAAGCAATACATGGGCTTGCTCCTACCTATCTCTCTGATTTGGTCCTGCCGTACATACCCACACATACGCTACGGTCACAAGACGCAGGCCTCCTAATTGTCCTTAGAATTTCTAAGCAAACAGCTGGAGGCAGGGCTTTCTCATATAGAGCTCCATTTTTATGGAACGGTCTGCCTACCCATGTAAGAGACGCAAACTCGGTCTCAACCTTTAAGTCTTTACTGAAGACTCATCTCTTCAGTGGGTCATATGATTGAGTGTAGTCTGGCCCAGGAGTGGGAAGGTGAACGGAAAGGCTCTGGAGCAACGAACCACCCTTGCTGTCTCTGCCTAGCCAGTTCCCCTCTTTCCACTGGGATTCTCTGCCTCTAACCCTATTACAGGGGCTGAATCACTGGCTTACTGGGGCTCTCTCATACCGTCCCTGGGAGGGGGGTGCTCCACCTGAGTGGGTTGAGTCACTGATGTGTTCTTCCTGTCTGGGCTGGCGCCCCCCCACCCCCCCGCCCTTTGGGTTGTGCCATGGCGGAGATCTTTGTGGGCTATACTCAGCCTTGTCTCAGGATGGTAAGTTGGTGGTTGAAGATATCCCTCTAGTGGTGTGGGGGCTGTGCTTTGGCAAAGTGGGTGGGGTTATATCCTTCCTGTTTGGCACTGTCCCGGGGTGTCCTCGGATGGGGCCACAGTGTCTCCTGACCCCTTCTGTCTCAGCCTCCAGTATTTATGCTGCAGTAGTTTATGTGTCGGGGGGCTCGGGTCAGTTTGTTATATCTGGAGTACTTCTCCTGTCCTATTCAGTGTCCTGTGTGAATTTAAGTGTGCTCTGTCTAATTCTCTCTTTCTCTCTTTCTCTCTCTCGGAGGACCTGAGCCCTAGGACCATGCCTCAGGACTACCTGACATGATGACTCCTTGCTGTCCCCAGTCCACCTGGCCGTGCTGCTGCTCCAGTTTCAACTGTTCTGCCTTATCACTATTGGACCACGCTGGTCATCTATGAACATTTGAACATCTTGGCCATGTTCTGTTATACTCTCCACCTGGCACAACCAGAAGAGGACTGGCCACCCCTCATAGCCTGGTTCCTCTCTAGGTTTCTTCCTCGGTTTTGGCCTTTCTAGGGAGTTTTTCCCAGCCACCGTGCTTCTACACCTGCATTGCTTGCTGTTTGGGGTTTTAGGCTGGGTTTCTGTACAGCACTTTGAGATATCAGCTGATGTACGAAGGGCTATATAAATACATTTGGTTTGAATTTATTTTTTATTTTATTTAATGGCTGTGATAGGAGAGAACTGAGAACTGAGGATGGATCAACAACATTGTAGTTTCTCCACAATACTAACCTATTGACAGAGTGAAAAGAAGGAAGGCTGTACAGAATACAAATATTCCAGAACCTGTTTTCTAAAAGGTATTCATTTCCTGAATACAAAGTGACAACACATCACTGAGTACAACTCTTCATTTGGAGAGTTGTCAGTCCAGTTCAAGTGTTCAGCAGTCTGATGACTTGTAGATAGAAACGGTCTCTGAGCCTGTTTGGTATCAGACCTCATGCTCTGATACAGTCTGATGGCTTGTAGATAGAAACTGTCTCTGAGCCTGTTTGGTATCAGACATGCTCTGATACAGTCTGATGGCTTGTAGATAGAAACTGTCTCTGAGCCTGTTTGGTATCAGACATGCTCTGATACAGTCTGATGGCTTGTAGATAGAAACTGTCTCTGAGCCTGTTTGGTATCAGACATGCTCTGATACAGTCTGATGGCTTGTAGATAGAAACTGTCTCTGAGCCTGTTTGGTATCAGACATGCTCTGATACAGTCTGATGGCTTGTAGATAGAAACTGTCTCTGAGCCTGTTTGGTATCAGACCTCATGCTCTGATACAGTCTGATGGCTTGTAGATAGAAACTGTCTCTGAGCCTGTTTGGTATCAGACATGCTCTGATACAGTCTGATGGCTTGTAGATAGAAACTGTCTCTGAGCCTGTTTGGTATCAGACATGCTCTGATACAGTCTGATGGCTTGTAGATAGAAACTGTCTCTGAGCCTGTTTGGTATCAGACATGCTCTGATACAGTCTGATGGCTTGTAGATAGAAACTGTCTCTGAGCCTGTTTGGTATCAGACATGCTCTGATACAGTCTGATGGCTTGTAGATAGAAACTGTCTCTGAGCCTGTTTGGTATCAGACATGCTCTGATACAGTCTGATGGCTTGTAGATAGAAACTGTCTCTGAGCCTGTTTGGTATCAGACATGCTCTGATACAGTCTGATGGCTTGTAGATAGAAACTGTCTCTGAGCCTGTTTGGTATCAGACATGCTCTGATACAGTCTGATGGCTTGTAGATAGAAACTGTCTCTGAGCCTGTTTGGTATCAGACATGCTCTGATACAGTCTGATGGCTTGTAGATAGAAACTGTCTCTGAGCCTGTTTGGTATCAGACATGCTCTGATACAGTCTGATGGCTTGTAGATAGAAACTGTCTCTGAGCCTGTTTGGTATCAGACATGCTCTGATACAGTCTGATGGCTTGTAGATAGAAACTGTCTCTGAGCCTGTTTGGTATCAGACATGCTCTGATACAGTCTGATGGCTTGTAGATAGAAACTGTCTCTGAGCCTGTTTGGTATCAGACATGCTCTGATACAGTCTGAGCTGTTTGGTATAGATAGAAACTGTCTCTGAGCCTGTTTGGAATCAGACATGCTCTGATACAGTCTGATGGCTTGTAGATAGAAACTGTCTCTGAGCCTGTTTGGTATCAGACCTCATGCTCTGATACAGTCTGATGGCTTGTAGATAGAAACTGTCTCTGAGCCTGTTTGGTATCAGACCTCATGCTCTGATACAGTCTGATGGCTTGTAGATAGAAACTGTCTCTGAGCCTGTTTGGTATCAGACATGCTCTGATACAGTCTGATGGCTTGTAGATAGAAACTGTCTCTGAGCCTGTTTGGTATCAGACATGCTCTGATACAGTCTGATGGCTTGTAGATAGAAACTGTCTCTGAGCCTGTTTGGTATCAGACATGCTCTGATACAGTCTGCCCGATGGTGAACAGCTCATGGCTGGGGTGTGTGGGACCCTTGTTAATGATGCGGGACTTCCCCAGGCATCGTTTTAAGTAGAAATCCTGGATAGGTGGGAACACAGCCCAGGTAATGTACTGGGCCGTATTCACCACCCGGTGGAGGACCTTGCGGTCTGAGACAGAACAATTCCCCGAAACAGTCTGTGATCCAACTGGCCAGGACATTCTCAATGGAGCAGTGGTAGTATCTGGAGAGGACCCGGCGTGCCATAACGATTTTCGTCAGCCGTCTTAGGAAGTAGAGATGCTGTTGAGCCCTCTTGACTAGAGTGTTGTGTTGTTAAGTCCCTTTGTGATGTGGATGACGAGGGAACTTACAACTGCTGCCTCTCTCTACTGCAGTCCTGTTCACGGGGCATATCTTCCTGAAGTCAAAAATCAACTGAGATTGACAGACAGGTTGTTTTTGTTTTTCTGGCACCACAATGCCAGTTCACTTACCACTTACCACTTGATCTATTGCCTTGGCCTGCTCTAACTATATACAGTAAGTAAAAAAGTATGTGGTCCTTCTGTAGCTCAGTTGGTAGAGCATGGCGCTTGTAACGCCAGGGTAGTGGGTTCGATTCCCGGGACCACCAATACGTAGAATGTATGCACACATGACTGTAAGTCGCTTTGGATAAAAGCGTCTGCTAAATGGCATATATTATATTATTACCTCCTCCCTATAGGCTGATTTGTCTTGTTGGCCTTCAGGCCTACAACGGGTCGTGCGCCACCGAGTTGTCTAGGTTCGTTCTGGAACAGAGAGACATGATCGGAGTCAGGGGGTGTTTTTTATACACATGGTCCAGCACGTTGAATCCTCTCACGGGGAAGGATACATGTTGGTGATATTTTGGACGAGTTTGTTTTGAACTTGCTTGATTAAAATCTCCTGTGACAATAAAGACTGTTTCCGAGTGAGAGGATTTTTGCAGGCTAATGTTGTTGTACAGTTCGTTGAGTGCTGCCGTGGTGGTATGTACAGAGCTGTGATAATAACACACGTGAATTCACTCATCATAAGGTGGGGTCACAGCATTTTAGCATCAGAAACTCCAGGTCGGGTGATCAGGACATATTTTCAACAACCAGGAATTGTTGATGAGGAAACATACACCTCCCCCACACTCTTACCTGAAACCACCGTTTGATCCACATGGAAAATGGAAAAGCTGTCTGGTTGAATTGCGGAGTCGAGTGAATTTTCCATGTCTCTGTAAACACAATGACAGCATTCCCTGATGTCCCTCCGTGATTTGAAGCCTTGTTCTGAGTTCACAAAGTTTTTTTTTTTCCAGAGGAGGATATAAGTCTTTATATATAGTCTTTATATATAGTATAGACATGTTTGGCAAACCCATTGGACTGAAAGGACAGTAAGAGGAGAGTAAAACACAAACGGTCAGTGGTGTAGAGGAGGCGACATGCAGATACTTGGTATTCAATGGGCGTTGCTTATATTCACTTCTTCTTCTTGTTGCGTATCAAAGTAGTGGAGGTACTATGACCTATTCATTATGTAGTACAATAGAGAAATCATGCACTAAAGTAAACCTACACAATCACAAATCACACGAAATAGCCTCGTTTCAGCAGCTCACAGAGGAATGACATCGGTAGCCGTAGTAATAGGTAGTAGTAGTAGGTAATACATTTCAGGCTATGATATCTACCAGTAAACTAAGGCAACAATGGGTGTGCAAACCAGATATTGAACAAGTTTGATCCTTAGTCCTGGTTAGTAGGCTATTTGTGATGTGCAATCCAGTCATCATTCACTGTCAGCATGAATATTTCTAAAAGGCTTTTCCAAAACAAACTTCCCAATTAAATGTTGACTGTAATGTAGGCATACCTGACAGAATGATATTATGATGAATTGTGTCAATTGGGAGGGCGATTTGTTTTACTCAATTGAATTAAAGGACAACTACACCCTGCAAAATGTTTATTTTGAGAGTCAAAATCTGTCTATCATAAATAAAAACATATATATAAATATAATATATAAAAAATAATATAAAACATATAAAAAAAGATAAAATAGTATTTTTGCACACAGGGAGTATTTCCTTCACCCAGGACCCACTTCTCCAGGTCCCACTATACCACTGGGCCAATGGAACGACAGCAGTCCATTCACTCACACATAATAAGCCAATACACCACTGGGCCAATGGAACGACAGCAGTCCATTCACTCCCACATAATAAGCCAATAGATCACTGGGCCGATGGAACGACAGCAGTCCATTCACTCCCACATAATAAGCCAATAGATCACTGGGCCGATGGAACGACAGCAGTCCATTCACTCCCACATAATAAGCCAATAGATCACTGGGCCGATGGAACGACAGCAGTCCATTCACTCCCACATAATAAGCCAATAGATCACTGGGCCGATGGAACGACAGCAGTCCATTCACTCCCACATAATAAGCCAATAGATCACTGGGCCGATGGAACGACAGCAGCCCATTCACTCACACATAATAAGCCAATAGATCACTGGGCCGATGGAACGACAGCAGTCCATTCACTCCCACATAATAAGCCAATAGATCACTGGGCCGATGGAACGACAGCAGTCCATTCACTCCCACATAATAAGCCAATAGATCACTGGGCCAATGGAACGACAGCAGTCCATTCACTCCCACATAATAAGCCAATAGATCACTGGGCCAATGGAACGACAGCAGTACATTCACTCCCACATAATAAGCCAATACACCACTGGGCCAAGGGAACGACAGCAGTCCATTCACTCCCACATAATAAGCCAATACACCACTGGGCCAATGGAACGACAGCAGTCCATTCACTCCCACATAATAAGCCAATACACCACTGGGCCAATGGAACGACAGCAGTCCATTCACTCCCACATAATAAGCCAATAGATCACTGGGCCGATGGAACGACAGCAGTCCATTCACTCCCACATAATAAGCCAATACATCACTGGGCCAATTGAACGACAGCAGTCCATTCACTCCCACATAATAAGCTAATACACCACTGGGCCAATGGAACGACAGCAGTCCATTCACTCACACATAATAAGCCAATAGATCACTGGGCCGATGGAACGACAGCAGTCCATTCACTCCCACATAATAAGCCAATAGATCACTGGGCCAATGGAACGACAGCAGTCCATTCACTCCCACATAATAAGCCAATACACCACTGGGCCAATGGAACGACAGCAGTCCATTCACTCCCACATAATAAGCCAATAGATCACTGGGCCGATGGAACGACAGCAGCCCATTCACTCCCACATAATAAGCCAATAGATCACTGGGCCGATGGAACGACAGCAGTCCATTCACTCCCACATAATAAGCCAATAGATCACTGGGCCGATGGAACGACAGCAGTCCATTCACTCCCACATAATAAGCCAATAGATCACTGGGCCGATGGAACGACAGCAGCCCATTCACTCACACATAATAAGCCAATAGATCACTGGGCCGATGGAACGACAGCAGTCCATTCACTCCCACATAATAAGCCAATAGATCACTGGGCCGATGGAACGACAGCAGTCCATTCACTCCCACATAATAAGCCAATAGATCACTGGGCCGATGGAACGACAGCAGTCCATTCACTCCCACATAATAAGCCAATAGATCACTGGGCCGATGGAACGACAGCAGTCCATTCACTCCCACATAATAAGCCAATAGATCACTGGGCCGATGGAACGACAGCAGTCCATTCACTCCCACATAATAAGCCAATACACCACTGGGCCAATGGAACGACAGCAGTCCATTCACTCCCACATAATAAGCCAATACACCACTGGGCCAATGGAACGACAGCAGTCCATTCACTCACACATAATAAGCCAATACACCACTGGGCCAATGGAACGACAGCAGTCCATTCACTCACACATAATAAGCCAATAGATCACTGGGCCGATGGAACGACAGCAGTCCATTCACTCCCACATAATAAGCCAATAGATCACTGGGCCGATGGAACGACAGCAGTCCATTCACTCACACATAATAAGCCAATAGATCACTGGGCCAATGGAACGACAGCAGTCCATTCACTCCCACATAATAAGCCAATACACCACTGGGCCGATGGAACGACAGCAGTCCATTCACTCCCACATAATAAGCCAATACACCACTGGGCCAATGGAACGACAGCAGTCCATTCACTCCCACATAATAAGCCAATACACCACTGGGCCGATGGAACGACAGCAGTCCATTCACTCCCACATAATAAGCCAATACACCACTGGGCCAATGGAACGACAGCAGTCCATTCACTCCCACATAATAAGCCAATACACCACTGGGCCAATGGAACGACAGCAGTCCATTCACTCCCACATAATAAGCCAATAGATCACTGGGCCAATGGAACGACAGCAGTCCATTCACTCACACATAATAAGCCAATAGATCACTGGGCCGATGGAACGACAGCAGTCCATTCACTCCCACATAATAAGCCAATAGATCACTGGGCCAATGGAACGACAGCAGTCCATTCACTCACACATAATAAGCCAATAGATCACTGGGCCTATGGAACGACAGCAGTCCATTCACTCCCACATAATAAGCCAATAGATCACTGGGCCGATGGAACGACAGCAGTCCATTCACTCCCACATAATAAGCCAATAGATCACTGGGCCGATGGAACGACAGCAGTCCATTCACTCCCACATAATAAGCCAATAGATCACTGGGCCAATGGAACGACAGCAGTCCATTCACTCCCACATAATAAGCCAATACACCACTGGGCCAATGGAACGACAGCAGTCCATTCACTCCCACATAATAAGCCAATACACCACTGGGCCAATGGAACGACAGCAGTCCATTCACTCCCACATAATAAGCCAATAGATCACTGGGCCGATGGAACGACAGCTGCCCATTCACTCCCACATAATAAGCCAATAGATCCCAATCATAGGAATACAAAAAACGCCACCATTAGGCTAAGCATTTCACAATACAAACAACTACGACTTTAAAAAAATAATAATAATAAAACATTGCAAACAAAGGTAACTAGTGTGAAAAAGTTTAAATACAACAATGTTACACACATCAGATGATGCTCATTTGAAACTTAACTTCTTGTTTGAAAGTTATTCTAGAAAAGGTGAGAAGCTAACAAATTAGCAACAACATCCTCTTCGATTAACAACAGCCGCAACTGCTGCAAACTAACCGACAACAAAAGGCTGACTTCGAGACGTGTCGTCCACTTTTCATTCCAATCTCCTTTGCATTAGCGTAGCCTCTTCTGTAGCCTGTCAACTATGTGTCTGTCTATCCCTGTTCTCTCCTCTCTGCACAGACCATACAAACGCTCCACACCGCGTGGCCGCGGCCACCCTAATCTGGTGGTCCCAGCGCGCACGACCCACGTGGAGTTCCAGGTCTCCGGTAGCCTCTGGAACTTCCGATCTGCGGCCAACAAGGCAGAGTTCATCTCAGCCTATGCCTCCCTCCAGTCCCTCGACTTCTTGGCACTGACGGAAACATGGATCACCACAGACAACACTGCTACTCCTACTGCTCTCTCTTCGTCCGCCCACGTGTTCTCGCACACCCCGAGAGCTTCTGGTCAGCGGGGTGGTGGCACCGGGATCCTCATCTCTCCCAAGTGGTCATTCTCTCTTTCTCCCCTCACCCATCTGTCTTTGAATTCCATGCTGTCACAGTTACCAGCCCTTTCAAGCTTAACATCCTTATCATTTATCGCCCTCCAGGTTCCCTCGGAGAGTTCATCAATGAGCTTGATACCTTGATAAGCTCCTTTCCTGAGGACGGCTCACCTCTCACAGTGCTGGGCGACTTTAACCTCCCCACGTCTACCTTTGACTCATTCCTCTCTGCCTCCTTCTTTCCACTCCTCTCCTCTTTTGACCTCACCCTCTCACCTTCCCCCCTACTCACAAGGCAGGCAATACGCTCGACCTCATCTTTACTAGATGCTGTTCTTCCACTAACCTCATTGCAACTCCCCTCCAAGTCTCCGACCACTACCTTGTATCCTTTTCCCTCTCGCTCTCATCTAACACCTCCCACACTGCCCCTACTCGGATGGTATCGCGCCGTCCCAACCTTCGCTCTCTCTCCCCCGCTACTCTCTCCTCTTCCATCCTATCATCTCTTCCCTCTGCTCATACCTTCTCCAACCTATCTCCTGATTCTGCCTCCTCAACCCTCCTCTCCTCCCTTTCTGCATCCTTTGACTCTCTATGTCCCCTATCCTCCAGGCCGGCGCGGTCCTCCCCTCCCGCCCCGTGGCTCGACGACTCATTGCGAGCTCACAGAACAGGGCTCCGGGCAGCTGAGCGGAAATGGAGGAAAACTCGCCTCCCTACGGACCTGGCATCCTTTCACTCCCTCCTCTCTACATTTTCCTCCTCTGTCTCTGCTGCTAAAGCCATTTTCTACCACTCTAAATTCCAAGCATCTGCCTCTAACCCTAGGAAGCTCTTTGCCACCTTCTCCTCACTCCTGAATCCTCCTCCCCCCTCCTCCCTCTCTGCAGATGACTTCGTCAACCATTTTGAAAAGAAGGTCGACGACATCCGATCCTCGTTTGCTAAGTCAAACGGCACCGCTGGTTCTGCTCACACTGCCCTACCCTGTGCTCTGACCTCTTTCTCCCCTCTCTCTCCAGATGAAATCTCGCGTCTTGTGACGCCCAACAACCTGCCCGCTTGACCCTATCCCCTCCTCTCTTCTCCAGACCATTTCCGGAGACCTTCTCCCTTACCTCACCTCGCTCATCAACTCATCCCTGACCGCTGGCTACGTCCCTTCCGTCCTCAAGAGAGCGAGAGTTGCACCCCTTCTGATAAAAACCTACACTCAATCCCTCCGATGTCAACAACTACAGACCAGTATCCCTTCTTTCTTTTCTCTCCAAAACTCTTGAACGTGCCGTCCTTGGCCAGCTCTCCCGCTATCTCTCTCTGAATGACCTTCTTGATCCAAATCAGTCAGGTTTCAAGACTAGTCATTCAACTGTGACTGCTCTTCTCTGTATCACGGAGGCGCTCCGCACCGCTAAAGCTAACTCTCTCTCCTCTGCTCTCATCCTTCTAGACCTATCGGCTGCCTTCGATACTGTGAACCATCAGATCCTCCTCTCCACCCTCTCTGAGTTGGGCATCTCCGGCGCGGCCCACGCTTGGATTGCGTCCTACCTGACAAGTCGCTCCTACCAGGTGGCTTGGCGAGAATCTGTCTCCTCACCACGCGCTCTCACCACTGGTGTCCCCCAGGGCTCTGTTCTAGGCCCTCTCCTATTCTCGCTATACACCAAGTCACTTGGCTCTGTCATAACCTCACATGGTCTCTCCTATCATTGCTATGCAGACGACACACAATTAATCTTCTCCTTTCCCCCTTCTGATGACCAGGTGGCGAATCGCATCTCTGCATGTCTGGCAGACATATCAGTGTGGATGACGGATCACCACCTCAAGCTGAACCTCGGCAAGACGGAGCTGCTCTTCCTCCCGGGGAAGGACTGCCCGTTCCATGATCTCGCCATCACGGTTGACAACTCCATTGTGTCCTCCTCCCAGAGCGCTAAGAACCTTGGCGTGATCCTGGACAACACCCTGTCGTTCTCAACTAACATCAAGGCGGTGGCCCGTTCCTGTAGGTTCATGCTCTACAACATCCGCAGAGTACGACCCTGCCTCACACAGGAAGCGGCGCAGGTCCTAATCCAGGCACTTGTCATCTCCCGTCTGGACTACTGCAACTCGCTGTTGGCTGGGCTCCCTGCCTGTGCCATTAAACCCCTACAACTCATCCAGAACGCCGCAGCCCGTCTGGTGTTCAACCTTCCCAAGTTCTCTCCACGTCACCCCGCTCCTCCGCTCTCTCCACTGGCTTCCAGTTGAAGCTCGCATCTGCTACAAGACCATGGTGCTTGCCTACGGAGCTGTGAGGGGAACGGCACCTCAGTACCTCCAGGCTCTGATCAGGCCCTACACCCAAACAAGGGCACTGCGTTCATCCACCTCTGGCCTGCTCGCCTCCCTACCACTGAGGAAGTACAGTTCCCGCTCAGCCCAGTCAAAACTGTTCGCTGCTCTGGCCCCCCAATGGTGGAACAAACTCCCTCACGACGCCAGGACAGCGGAGTCAATCACCACCTTCCGGAGACACCTGAAACCCCACCTCTTTAAGGAATACCTAGGATAGGATAAGTAATCCTCCCCCCCCTTTAAGATTTAGATGCACTATTGTAAAGTGACTATTCTACTGGATGTCATAAGGTGAATGCACCAATTTGTAAGTCGCTCTGGATAAGAGCGTCTGCTAAATGACTTAAATGTAAATGTAAATTTATCTCCCCAGAGATTTGGTCAAAGATAAATTCTGATTGGATCTTACTTTTCTTAAAGTGTTATACTTTTTCCCTTTCTAACGAAAACTGAAGAGATAAAATCAGAACAGAACTGAAAATAATATCTAAATAATTATAAATCCTTAGTCTTTCCCTGAAAGTGTAGAAGTGTATTCTGATATGAACACAGAATTATTGGAGATTTTGGACTCTTTATTATTGTGACGATTTGACAAAATGACAGTCATGGTTTTGAATTGGTCTCGGATCTCTAGTCCCCTTCCCGGTCTCGTTCTTGACGTTGTTTAGCCCCCCTCTGGTCTTGTCTTGACTCTGTTTAGCCCCCCCCCCCTCTGGTCTTGTCTTGACTCTGTTTAGCCCCCCCCTGGTCTTGTCTTGACTCTGTTTAGCCCCCCCTGGTCTTGTCTTGACTCTGTTTAGCCCCCCCCTCTGTTCTCGTCTTGACTCTGTTTAGCCCCCTCTGGTCTTGTCTTGACTCTGTTTAGCCCCCCTGGTCTCGTCTTGACTCTGTTTAGCCCCCCTCTGGTCTTGTCTTGACTCTGTTTAGCCCCCTCCGGTCCCGTCTTGACTCGGTTAACCCCCTCCGGTCCCGGTCCTGACTCTCGGTTAACCCCCTCCGGTCCCGGTCTTGACTCTGTTTAGCCCCCTCTGGTCTCGTCTTGACTCTGTTTAGCCCCCTCTGGTCTTGTCTTGACTCTGTTTAGCCCCCCTCTGGTCTTGTCTTGACTCTGTTTAGCCCCCCTCTGGTCTTGTCTTGACTCTGTTTAGCCCCCCTGGTCTTGTCTTGACTCTGTTTAGCCCCCTGGTCTTGTCTTGACTCTGTTTAGCCCCCTCTGGTCTTGTCTTGACTCTGTTTAGCCCCCCTGGTCTTGTCTTGACTCTGTTTAGCCCCCCTGGTCTCGTCTTGACTCTGTTTAGCCCCCCTCTGGTCTTGTCTTGACTCTGTTTAGCCCCCCTGGTCTTGTCTTGACTCTGTTTAGCCCCCTGGTCTTGTCTTGACTCTGTTTAGCCCCCCTCTGGTCTTGTCTTGACTCTGTTTAGCCCCCCTGGTCTTGTCTTGACTCTGTTTAGCCCCCTGGTCTCGTCTTGACTCTGTTTAGCCCCCCTCTGGTCTTGTCTTGACTCTGTTTAGCCCCCCTCCGGTCCCGGTCTTGACTCTGGTTAACCCCACCCTCCGGTCCTGGGTGACTCGGTTAACCCCCTCCGGTCCCGGTCTTGACTCTGTTTAGCCCCCCTCTGGTCTCGTCTTGACTCTGTTTAGCCCCCTCTGGTCTCGTCTTGACTCTGTTTAGCCCCCCTCTGGTCTTGTCTTGACTCTGTTTAGCCCCCCCCTCTGGTCTTGTCTTGACTCTGTTTAGCCCCCTGGTCTTGTCTTGACTCTGTTTAGCCCCCTGGTCTTGTCTTGACTCTGTTTAGCCCCCCTCCTCTGGTCTTGTCTTGACTCTGTTTAGCCCCCCTGGTCTTGTCTTGACTCTGTTTAGCCCCCCTCTGGTCTCATCTTGACTCTGTTTAGCCCCCCACCTCTGGTCTTGTCTTGACTCTGTTTAGCCACCCCCTCTGTTCTCGTCTTGACCCTGTTTAGCCCCCTCTGGTCTTGTCTTGACTCTGTTTAGCCCCCCTGGTCTCGTCTTGACTCTGTTTAGCCCCCCTCCGGTCCCGGTCTTGACTCGGTTAACCCCCCTCCGGTCCCGGTCTTGACTCGGTTTAGACCCCCCTGGTCCCGGTCTTCACTCTGTTTAGCCCCCCTCCGGTCCCGGTCTTGACTCGGT
The DNA here is from genome assembly GCF_023373465.1 of Oncorhynchus keta. Taxonomy (NCBI): domain Eukaryota; kingdom Metazoa; phylum Chordata; class Actinopteri; order Salmoniformes; family Salmonidae; genus Oncorhynchus; species Oncorhynchus keta. The sequence continues at coordinate 80,980,305 of NC_068448.1, forward strand.
TAACCCCCTCCGGTCCCGGTCTTGACTCGTTTAGACCCCCCTCCGGTCCCGGTCTTGACTCGGTTAACCCCCACCGGTCCCGGCCTTGACTCGGTTTAGACCCCCCTGGTCCCGGTCTTGACTCTGTTTAGCCCCCTCTGGTCCCGGTCTTGACTCGGTTAACCCCCCACCGGTCCCGGTCTTGACTCTGTTTAGCCCCCCTCCGGTCCCGGTCTTGACTCTCTTTAGCCCCCTGGTCTCGGTCTTGACTCTGTTTAGCCCCCTGGTCTCGGTCTTGACTCTGTTTACCCCCCCCGGTCCCGGTCTTGACTCTGTTTAGCCCCCTGGTCTCGGTCTTGACTCTGTTTAGCCCCCCTGGTCTCGGTCTTGACTCTGTTTACCCCCCTCCGGTCCCGGTCTTGACTCTCTTTAGCCCCCCTGGTCTCGGTCTTGACTCTCTTTAGCCCCCTGGTCTCGGTCTTGACTCTGTTTAGCCCCCTGGTCTCGCTCTTGACTCTGACTCAGTTTGTTCCGGTCTTGGTCTTAAATCGGTGTCGCTTTAAGTTGTCACTGAAATGTTGTGCATACCCATCAGTGCCACCATCGTGTGTGTGTGTGTGTGTGTGTGTGTGTGTGTGTGTGTGTGTGTGTGTGTGTGTGTGTGTGTGTGTGTGTGTGTGTGTGTGTGTGTGTGTGTGTGTGTGTGTGTGTGTGTGTGTGTGTGTGTGTGTGTGTGTGTGTGTCTTTGTTAGTGTGTGTCGAGCATTAATTATATTTTCAGAAAATCACTCAGATTTTCTCTCGTAGGTGTTTGTATAATTCATTTCTCTTCTCTAAAAATGTTTATTTGGCCGTGTTCCATTGGACTGATGTTGACACTATTCTCCATTGCAGCTTTTTTGGAAAAACAATCTATTGGTGTAGTGGAGCAAGAATGAAACGGAGACTCTTACACCAGAGAGAGAGCAGAACAGCCATTTTGGAAAGAGTAGAAGTGCTTGTGAGTTATCGTTTTGCTACCATGTTGTGCGTGATAACTACACACAGGTCTGGGATCCTAGGCCATTCTGTTTGGTCCTGTTTTCCGGGTCCTTCTGACCTCTCTTGCACTGCACTATGCTATGGTTCCAGTCAAAACTGGGAAAATCAGTATTGATTCACATTAAGTAGTGTCCTCATGAGACACAGCCATGCGGATGTTCAATGTTTTCAGATGTGAAGGATTTACCGTGTGTGAAGGGAAGAGAAAAGAAAAGCTGTGAAAACTACACAACAAATATTGCTGTGAGTTCCACATCCAAATTGAGACGTCTCCACAGGGAGTTGGTCCCGGTAGAGTTTCTACTCACATCTCAGCGCGTATTCATGCTTTTAAAGACATCAGCATCCCACTGTCTATAATGTTGCCTTGACTGACAGGTGTCGGTGTCTGATATAGCTTTGTCTAGATACTGGAGCCTAGCTACTGGAGACAAAATACTGGAGACTAGATAATGGTCGCTAGATTCTGGTGGCTAGACACTGGTGGCTCGCTACTGGAAACTAAATACTGGCGGCTAGGTATCAGTGGATAGATACTTGTGGCTAGATACTGATGTATAAGGTATTGGTGGCTAGATACTGGAGGATAGATACTTGTGGCTAGATACTGATGTATAAGGTATTGGTGGCTAGATACTGGAAACTAAATACTGGCGGCTAGGTATCAGTGGATAGATACTTGTGGCTAGATACTGATGTATAAGGTATTGGTGGCTAGATACTGGAAACTAAATACTGGCGGCTAGGTATCAGTGGATAGATACTGGTGGCTATATACAGGAGGCAAGATACTGGTGGCTAGTTACTGGTGGCAAGGTCTTGGTGGCTAGAAACTGGAGGCTAGATTCTGGTGACTTGATACTGGATACAAGAAAATGGAGACTAAAAACTGGAGACTAGATACTGGAGGATAGGTACTGGTGGCTAGATACTGGTGGCTACGTATCGGTGGCTAGATACTGTTGGGTAAATACTGGAGACTAGACACTGGTGGAAGGATACCAGAGACTAGATACTGGAGAGGAGATACTGCAGACTAGATACTGTTGGCTAGGTATCGGTGGCTAGACACTGGAGACTAGAAACTGGTGGCTACATATTGGTGGCTGGATACTGGTGACTAGTTACTGGAGGCCAGATACTGGTGGCCAGATACTGGTGGCTAGATGCTGGAGGACAGGTGCTTGAGACTAGATACTTGAGGCTAGATACTGGTGGCGAGATACTGGAGACTAGAAACTGGTGGCTACATATTGGTGGCTGGATACTGGTGACTAGTTACTGGAGGCCAGATACTGGTGGCTAGATACTGGAGACTAGACACTGGCATCTAGATGCTGGAAACTAGAAAGTAGTGTCTAGATACTGGTGGCTAGGTATCGGTGGATACATATTGGTGTCTAGATACTGGTGGCTACATAATGGAGGATAGATAGTGGTGGCTAGATATTGGAGACTAGAAGCTGTCTATACACTTGAGACGAGATCCTGGAGACTAGATACGGGCGGCTTGATACTGGTGGCGAGGTATCAGTGGCTAGATACTGGAGACTAAACACTGGAGGCTCGATGCTAGTAGCTAGATACTGGAGGCTGGATACTGGTGGCTAGATACTGGTGGCTAGATACTGGTGGCTAGCTATCGGTGGCTAAATATGGGAGACTAGAAACTGGTGGCAAAGTATCGGTGGCTAGCTACTGGAGTCTAGATACTGGAGACTAAACATTGGAGACTAGATACTGGTCGCTAGATTCTGGTGGCTAGACACTGGTGGCTAGATACTGGTGGCTAGATACTGGTGGCTAGATACTGGTGGCTAGATACCGGAGACTAGATACTGGTGGCTAGATACAGGAGACTAGATACTGGTGGCTAGATACTGGTGGCTAGATACCGGAGACTAGATACTGGTGGCTAGATACAGGAGACTAGATACTGGTGGCTAGATACTGGTGGCTAGATACTGGTGGCTAGATACTGGTGGCTAGATACCGGAGACTAGATACTGGTGGCTAGATACAGGAGACTAGATACTGGTGGCTAGATTCCGGAGACTAGATACTGGTGGCTAGATACAGGAGACTAGATACTGGTGGTGAGATACCGGAGACTAGATACTGGTGGCTAGATTCTGGTGGCTAGATACTGGTGGCTAGATTCCGGAGACTAGATACTGGTGGCTAGATACAGGAGACTAGATACTGGTGGCTAGATACAGGAGACTAGATACTGGTGGCTAGATTCTGGTGGCTAGATACAGGAGACTAGATACTGGTGGTGAGATACCGGAGACTAGATACTGGTGGCTAGATTCTGGTGGCTAGATACTGGTGGCTAGATACAGGAGACTAGATACTGGTGGCTAGACACTGGTGGCTAGATACTGGTGGCTAGATACTGGTGGCTAGATACTGGTGGCTAGATACTGGTGGCTAGATACTGGTGGTGAGATACCGGAGACTAGATACTGGTGGCTAGATTCTGGTGACTAGATACTGGTCGCTAGATTCTGGTGGCTAGACACTGGTGGCTAGATACTGGTGGCTAGATACTGGTGGCTAGATACTGGTGGCTAGATACTGGTGGTGAGATACCGGAGACTAGATACTGGTGGCTAGATTCTGGTGGCTAGATTCTGGTGACTAGATACTGGTCGCTAGATACTGGTGACTAGATACTGGTGGTGAGATACCGGAGACTAGATACTGGTGGCTAGATACTGGTGGTGAGATACCGGTGACTAGATACTGGTGGCTAGATACTGGTGGTGAGATACCGGTGACTAGATACCGGAGACTAGATACTGGTCGCTAGATTCTGGTGGCTAGACACTGGTGGCTAGATACCGGTGACTAGATACTGGTGGCTAGATACTGGTGGCTAGATACTGGTGGCTAGATACCGGAGACTAGATACTGGTGGCTAGATACCGGAGACTAGATACTGGTGGCTAGACACTGGTGGCTAGATACTGGTGGCTAGATACTGGTGGCTAGATACCGGAGACTAGATACTGGTGGCTAGATACCGGAGACTAGATACTGGTCGCTAGATTCTGGTGGCTAGACACTGGTGGCTAGATACTGGTGGCTAGATACTGGTGGTGAGATACCGGAGACTAGATACTGGTGGCTAGATACCGGAGACTAGATACTGGTGGCTAGATACAGGAGACTAGATACTGGTGGCTAGATACTGGTGGCTAGATACAGGAGACTAGATACTGGTGGCTAGATACTGGTGGCTAGATACTGGTGGCTAGATACTGGTGGCTAGATACTGGTGGCTAGATACTGGTGGCTAGATACTGGTGGCTAGATACTGGTGGCTAGATACAGGAGACTAGATACTGGTGGTGAGATACCGGAGACTAGATACTGGTGGCTAGATTCTGGTGGCTAGATACTGGTGGCTAGATACAGGAGACTAGATACTGGTGGCTAGATACCGGAGACTAGATACTGGTGGCTAGACACTGGTGGCTAGATACTGGTGGCTAGATACTGGTGGTGAGATACCGGAGACTAGATACTGGTGGCTAGATTCTGGTGGCTAGATACTGGTGGCTAGATACAGGAGACTAGATACTGGTGGCTACGTTTCGGTGGCTAGACACTGGTGGCTAGATACTGGTGTATAGATACTGGTGACTAGATACTGGTGACTAGATACTGGTGGCTAGATACTGGTGACTAGATACTGGTGGCTAGATACTGGTGGCTAGATGCTGGTGGCTAGATACTGATGGCTAGATACTGGTGGTGAGATACCGGAGACTAGATACTGGTGGCTAGATTCTGGTGGCTAGATACTGGTGGCTAGATACTGGTGGCTAGATACTGGTGGTGAGATACCGGAGACTAGATACTGGTGGCTAGATACTGGTGGCTAGATACTGGTCGCTAGATTCTGGTGGCTAGATACTGGTGGTGAGATACCGGAGACTAGATACTGGTGGCTAGATTCTGGTGGCTAGATACCGGAGACTAGATACTGGTGGCTACGTTTCGGTGGCTAGACACTGGTGGCTAGATACTGGTGGATAGATACTGGTGACTAGATACTGGTGGCTAGATACTGGTGGCTAGATACTGGTGACTAGATACTGGTGGCTAGATACTGGTGACTAGATACTGGTGGCTAGATACTGGTGGCTAGATACCGGTGACTAGATACTGGTGACTAGATACTGGTGACTAGATACTGGTGGTGAGATACTGGTGACTAGATACTGGTGGCTAGATACTGGTGACTAGATACTGGTGGCTAGATACTGGTGGCTAGATACCGGTGACTAGATACTGGTGACTAGATACTGGTGACTAGATACTGGTGACTAGACACTGGTGGTCTAGATACTGGTGGCTAGATACTGGTGGTGAGATACCGGAGACTAGATACTGGTGGCTAGATACTGGTGACTAGATACTGGTGGCTAGATACTGGTGACTAGATACTGGTGGTGAGATACCGGTGACTAGATACTGGTGACTAGATACTGGTGACTAGATACTGGTGGCTAGATACTGGTGACTAGATACTGGTGACTAGATACTGGTGGCTAGATACTGGTGGTGAGATACCGGAGACTAGATACTGGTGGCTAGATTCTGGTGGCTAGATACTGGTGGCTAGATACTGGTGGTGAGATACCGGAGACTAGATACTGGTGGCTAGATACTGGTGGCTAGATACTGGTCGCTAGATTCTGGTGGCTAGATACTGGTGGTGAGATACCGGAGACTAGATACTGGTGGCTAGACACTGGTGGCTAGATACTGGTGGCTAGATACTGGTGACTAGATACTGGTGGCTAGATACTGGTGGCTAGATACTGGTGACTAGATACTGGTGGCTACGTTTCGGTGGCTAGATACCGGAGACTAGATACTGGTGGCTAGATACTGGTGGCTAGATTCTGGTGGCTAGATACCGGAGACTAGATACTGGTGGCTACGTTTCGGTGGCTAGACACTGGTGGCTAGATACTGGTGGATAGATACTGGTGACTAGATACTGGTGGCTAGATACTGGTGGCTAGATACTGGTGACTAGATACTGGTGGCTAGATACTGGTGACTAGATACCGGAGACTAGATACTGGTGGCTACGTTTCGGTGGCTAGACACTGGTGGCTAGATACTGGTGGATAGATACTGGTGACTAGATACTGGTGGCTAGATACTGGTGGCTAGATACTGGTGACTAGATACTGGTGGCTAGATACTGGTGACTAGATACTGGTGGCTAGATACTGGTGGCTAGATACCGGTGACTAGATACTGGTGACTAGATACTGGTGACTAGATACTGGTGGTGAGATACTGGTGACTAGATACTGGTGGCTAGATACTGGTGACTAGATACTGGTGGCTAGATACTGGTGGCTAGATACCGGTGACTAGATACTGGTGACTAGATACTGGTGGCTAGATACTGGTGGCTAGATACTGGTGACTAGATACTGGTGGCTAGATACTGGTGACTAGATACTGGTGGCTAGATACTGGTGGCTAGATACTGGTGGCTAGATACTGGTGACTAGATACTGGTGACTAGATACTGGTGGCTAGATACTGGTGACTAGATACTGGTGGCTAGATACTGGTGGCTAGATACTGGTGGCTAGATACTGGTGACTAGATACTGGTGACTAGATACTGGTGACTAGATACTGGTGGTGAGATACCGGTGACTAGATACTGGTGACTAGATACTGGTGACTAGATACTGGTGGCTAGATACTGGTGACTAGATACTGGTGGCTAGATACTGGTGACTAGATACTGGTGACTAGATACTGGTGACTAGATACTGGTGACTAGATACTGGTGACTAGATACTGGTGGCTAGATACCGGTGACTAGATACTGGTGACTAGATACTGGTGACTAGATACTGGTGGCTAGATACTGGTGACTAGATACTGGTGACTAGATACTGGTGGCTAGATACTGGTGACTAGATACTGGTGGCTAGATACTGGTGACTAGATACTGGTGACTAGATACTGGTGACTAGATACTGGTGACTAGATACTGGTGACTAGATACTGGTGGTGAGATACCGGTGACTAGATACTGGTGACTAGATACTGGTGACTAGATACTGGTGACTAGATACTGGTGACTAGATACTGGTGACTAGATACTGGTGACTAGATACTGGTGGCTAGATACCGGTGACTAGATACTGGTGACTAGATACTGGTGGCTAGATACTGGTGGCTAGATACTGGTGACTAGATACTGGTGACTAGATACTGGTGACTAGATACTGGTGACTAGATACCGGTGACTAGATACTGGTGACTAGATACTGGTGGCTAGATACTGGTGGCTAGATACTGGTGACTAGATACTGGTGACTAGATACTGGTGACTAGATACTGGTGACTAGATACTGGTGACTAGATACTGGTGACTAGATACTGGTGACTAGATACTGGTGGCTAGATACCGGTGACTAGATACTGGTGACTAGATACTGGTGACTAGATACTGGTGGCTAGATACTGGTGACTAGATACTGGTGACTAGATACTGGTGGCTAGATACTGGTGACTAGATACTGGTGGCTAGATACTGGTGACTAGATACTGGTGACTAGATACTGGTGGCTAGATACTGGTGACTAGATACTGGTGGCTAGAAACTGTCTGTATACTGGTGGCTAGATACTGGTGGCTAGATACTGTCTGAGATTCTGGTGGCTAGAAACTGTCTGTATACTGGTGGCTAGATACTGTCTAGATACTGGTGTCAAGATACTGGTGGCAAGATACTGGTGGCTAGATACTGTCTAGATACTGGTGGCTAGATACTGTCTAGATTCTGGTGGCTAGATACTGTCTAGATACTGTTGGCTAGATACTGTCTGTTTACTGGTGGCTAGATACTGTCTAGATACTGGTGGCTAGATACTGGCTAGATACTGGTGGCAAGATACTGTCTGTTTACTGGTGGCTAGATACTGTCTGGATACTGGTGGCGAGATACTGTCTGTTTACTGGTGGCTAGATACTGTCTAGATACTGTTGGCTAGATACTGTCTAGATACTGGTGGCTAGAAACTGTCTGGATACTGGTGGCTAGATACTGTCTGGATACTGGTGGCGAGATACTGTCTGTATACTGGTGGCTAGATACTGTCTAGATACTGTTGGCTAGATACTGTCTAGATACTGGTGGCTAGAAACTGTCTGGATACTGGTGGCTAGATACTGTCTGGATACTGGTGGCGAGATACTGTCTAGACACTGATGGCTAGAAACTGTCTGTATACTGGTGGCTAGATACTGTCTAGATACTGGTGTCAAGATACTGGTGGCAAGATACTGGTGGCTAGATACTGTCTAGATACTGGTGGCTAGATACTGTCTAGATACTGGTGGCTAGATACTGTCTAGATACTGTTGGCTAGATACTGTCTGTTTACTGGTGGCTAGATACTGTCTAGATACTGGTGGCTAGATACTGGCTAGATACTGGTGGCAAGATACTGTCTGTTTACTGGTGGCTAGATACTGTCTGGATACTGGTGGCGAGATACTGTCTGTTTACTGGTTGGCTAGATACTGTCTAGATACTGTTGGCTAGATACTGTCTAGATACTGGTGGCTAGAAACTGTCTGGATACTGGTGGCTAGATACTGTCTGGATACTGGTGGCGAGATACTGTCTGTATACTGGTGGCTAGATACTGTCTAGATACTGTTGGCTAGATACTGTCTAGATACTGGTGGCTAGAAACTGTCTGGATACTGGTGGCTAGATACTGTCTGGATACTGGTGGCGAGATACTGTCTGTATACTGGTGGCTAGATACTGTCTGGATACTGGTGGCTAGATACTGTCTAGATACTGGTGGCTAGAAACTGTCTGGATACTGGTGGCTAGATACTGTCTGGATACTGGTGGCGAGATACTGTCTGTATACTGGTGGCTAGATACTGTCTGGATACTGGTGGCTAGATACTGTCTAGATACTGTCTAGATACTGGTGGCTAGATACTATCTAGATACTGGAGGATAGACACTGTCTAGATACTGGAGGATAGATACTGTCTAGATACTGGTGGCGAGATACTGTCTGTATACTGGTGGCTAGATACTGTCTGGATACTGAGCTGTGGTATATCGCAGTGTAGAGCTGTGGTGTAACACAGTGTAGAGCTGTGGTGTAACACATTGTAGAGCTGTGGTATAAAGTAGTGTAGAGCTGTGGTATAACGTAGTGTAGAGCTGTGGTATAATGTAGTGTAGAGCTGTGGTATAACGTAGTGTAGAGCTGTGGTATAATGTAGTGTAGAGCTGTGGTATAACGTAGTGTAGAGCTGTGGTATAATGTAGTGTAGAGCTGTGGTATATCACAGTGTAGAGCTGTGGTGTAACACATTGTAGAGCTGTGGTATAAAGTAGTGTAGAGCTGTGGTATAACGTAGTGTAGAGCTGTGGTATAACGTAGTGTAGAGCTGTGGTATAACGCAGTGTAGAGCTGTGGTATAACGTAGTGTAGAGCTGTGGTATATCACAGTGTACAGCTGTGGTATAACGTAGTGTAGAGCTGTGGTATAACGTAGTGTAGAGCTGTGGTATAACGTAGTGTAGAACTGTGGTATAATGTAGTGTAGAGCTGTGGTATATCGTAGTGTAGAGCTGTGGTATATCGCAGTGTAGAGCTGTGGTATAACGCAGTGTAGAACTGTGGTATAATGTAGTGTAGAGCTGTGGTATATCGTAGTGTAGAGCTGTGGTATAACGTAGCGTAGAGCTGTGGTATATCGCAGTGTAGAGCTGTGGTATAACATAGTGTAGAGCTGTGGTATATCGCAGTGTAGAGCTGTGGTATAATGCAGTGTAGAGCTGTGGTGTAAAACACAGTAGAGCTGTGGTATAACGTAGTGTAGAGCTGTGGTATAACACAGTGTAGAGCTGTGGTATAACGTAGTGTAGAGCTGTGGTATAACGTAGTGTAGAGCTGTGGTATAAAACAGTGTAGAGCTGTGGTATATCGCAGTGTAGAGCTGTGGTATAATGTAGTGTAGAGCTGTGGTATATCGTAGTGTAGAGCTGTGGTATATCGCAGTGTAGAGCTGTGGTGTAACACAGTGTAGACCTGTGGTGTAACACATTGTAGAGCTGTGGTGTAACACAGTGTAGAGCTGTGGTATAACGCAGTGTAGAGCTGTGGTATAACCTAGTGTAGAGCTGTGGTATAACGTAGTATAGAGCTGTGGTATAACGTAGTGTAGAGCTGTGGTATAACGTAGTGTAGAGCTGTGGTATAACATAGTGTAGAGCTGTGGTATAATGTAGTGTAGAGCTGTAGTATAACGTAGTGTAGAGCTGTGGTATTATCCAGTGTAGAGCTGTGGTATAATGCAGTGTAGAGCTGTGGTATAACGCAGTGTAGAGCTGTGGTGTAACGCAGTGTAGAGCTGTGGTATAACGCAGTGTAGCGCTGTGGAATAATGAAGTGTAGATCTGTGGTATAATGTATTGTAGCGCTGTGGAATAATGTATTGTAGAGCTGTGGTATAATGTATTGTAGCGCTGTGGAATAATGTATTGTAGAGCTGTGGTATAAGGTATTGTAGCGCTGTGGAATAATGTATTGTAGAGCTGTGGTATAAGGTATTGTAGCGCTGTGGAATAATGAAGTGTAGATCTGTGGTATAATGTATTGTAGAGCCGTGATATAACGCAGTGTAGAGCTGTGATTTAACGCAGTGTAGAGATGTGTTTTAATGTAGTGTAGACATGAGAAACACAACACGACAAGACACTCCAGACAGAAATAGTCTCTCTCTCTTTTTCCTCTGTTTCTCCGCTCCCCAGAAGCCTCTTTGATGGACCATTTTGAGTCCTTAATAGCAACCACAAATCCCTGGCTGCTTCAGCTTCCACAAGAGACTAGAACAATTTAGCAGAATCCATCTGAAAGATTAGCTTAGCACTGAGACAAACACAGAATCCATCTAAAAGATTAGCTTAGTACTGAGACAAACACAGAATCCATCTGAAAGATTAGCTTAGCACAGAGAGAAACACAGAATGCAGCTGAAAGATTAGCTTAGCACAGAGAGAAACACAGAATCCATCTGAAAGATTAGTTTAGCACTGAGATAAACACAGAATCCATCTGAAAGATTAGCTTAGCACAGAGAGAAACACAGAATGCAGCTGAAAGATTAGCTTAGCACAGAGAGAAACACAGAATCCATCTGAAAGATTAGTTTAGCACTGAGACAAACACAGAATCCATCTGAAAGATTAGCTTAGCACTGAGACAAACACAGAATGCATCTGAAAGATTAGCTTAGTACTGAGACAAACACAGAATCCATCTGAAAGATTAGCTTAGCACAGAGAGAAACACAGAATGCAGCTGAAAGATTAGCTTAGCACAGAGAGAAACACAGAATGCAGCTGAAAGATTAGCTTAGCACTGAGACAAACACAGAATCCATCTGAAAGATTAGCTTAGTACTGAGACAAACACAGAATCCATCTGAAAGATTAGCTTAGCACAGAGAGAAACACAGAATGCAGCTGAAAGATTAGCTTAGCACAGAGAGAAACACAGAATCCATCTGAAAGATTAGTTTAGCACTGAGATAAACACAGAATCCATCTGAAAGATTAGCTTAGCACAGAGAGAAACACAGAATGCAGCTGAAAGATTAGTTTAGCACTGAGACAAACACAGAATCCATCTGAAAGATTAGCTTAGCACTGAGACAAACACAGAATGCATCTGAAAGATTAGCTTAGCACTGAGACAAACACAGAATGCATCTGAAAGATTAGCTTAGCACAGAGAGAAACACAGAATGCATCTGAAAGATTAGCTTAGCACTGAGATAAACACAGAATGCATCTGAAAGATTAGCTTAGCACAGAGAGAAACACAGAATGCATCTGAGAGATTAGCTTAGCACAGAGAGAAACACAGAATCCATCTGATAGATTAGCTTAGCACAGAGAGAAACACAGAATGCATCTGATAGATTAGCTTAGCACAGAGAGAAACACAGAATCCATCTGATAGATTAGCTTAGCACAGAGAGAAACACAGAATCCGTCTGAAAGATTAGCTTAGCACTGAGATAAACACAGAATGCATCTGAAAGATTAGCTTAGCACTGAGACAAACACAGAATCCGTCTGAAAGATTAGCTTAGCACTGAGACAAACACGGACCATAAGGAAAAGTCTTGAGCTGAATGTTAGTTATTAAAGGAGAGGATTGTTCTTCTATTCTTAATTTAGAACTGTTGTACTGTTTAAGTTGGTTTTAAATCAGTGCTTTGTCAACATCAACCATGTCAGGGTTTTTTCTGCATAGAAAGCGGTCCGCCTTAGTCTTTTTTCGGGCCGTCTATGGGATGAAAAACATTTTCAACTTAAACGAATCAAACTACTAAAACCAGATAAAGTATGTAGAACAGTTAATTGAGCTATACATTTTTCAGTACGATCATCTTTGAGCTCTAACAATCACCAAACATAAAAGCTAGAGAGTCAAGGAGAATCTACAATGTAAAAAATGATGCATTCAGTATTTTTGTCATGGCATGGAGCCCCCATTGATTTTGTTATGTTTGAGTCAGTCAGATAGGCACATTTTTCTGTTAGTCTCATGGCAAAATGTGTAGAATTACAAGAAAACAGCTACACTTAAATGTTCGGTCGGTGCCCGTGGCCACGCCCATGGCCACGCCCCCCCCCCCCAAACAATGCCTAAGTCCCATTTTGTTCCAGAAAAAAACCTTGTCATCTAGTGTTGAAGGAGCTGAATATAAATGATGCATTGCTTTCTTCCGCTCCGCAGCGACAGAGGGCCTTTCAATCATGCATGAGACAGAGAAGAGGAGAGGATGAATGGTGAGAGAGAGAGAGAGAGAGAGAGAGAGAGAGAGAGAGAGAGAGAGAGAGAGAGAGGAGAGGATGAATGATGAGAGAGAGAGAGAGAGAGAGAGAGAGAGAGAGAGAGAGAGGAGAGAGAGAGAGAGAGAGAGAGAGAGAGAGAGAGAGAGAGAGAGAGAGAATGAGAGAGGATGAATGATGAGAGAGAGAGAGAGAGAGAGAGGAGAGATGAGAGAGAGAGAGAGAGAGAGAGAGAGAGAGAGAATGAGAGAGAGAGAGAGAGAGAGATGAATGATGAGAGAGAGAGAGAGAGAGAGAGAGAGAGAGAGAGAGAGAGAGAGAGAGAGAGAGAGAGAGAGAGAGAGAGGGAGAGAGAGAGAGAGAGACAGAGAAGAGGAGAGGATGAATGATGAGAGAGAGAGAGAGAGAGAGAGAGAGAGAGAGAGAGAGAGAGAGAGAGATGAGAGAGAGAGGAGAGGATGAATGATGAGAGAGAGAGGATGAGAGAGAGAGAGAGAGAGAGAGAGAGAGAGAGAGAAGAGAGAGAGGATTAATGATGAGAGAGAGAGAGAGAGAGAGAGAGAGAGAGAGAGAGAGAGAGAGAGAGAGAGAGAGAGAGAGAGAGAGAGAGAGAGAGAGAGAGGAGAGGATGAATGAGAGAGAGAGAGAGAGAGAGAGAGAGAGAGAGAGAGACGCTGTGGCCCGTGACTTTGTGATCTTCGTCGTCTGTTTCCTCTTTTATCTCGTGGGAGATGAGAGAGATTCACTATCACACAACCCACTGCCTTATCACAAACATGAAGACTAGGAATAAATAGACAGTGTTATACTGCCAACCGCTACAGAGCGAAGTTTTATATTCCCCAGGACAGAACATGCTAAAGAAGTCCCTCGCGTCAATCTGAAATATGGAAGAGAATAATAGTATTCTCTGCCTTCAAGTCTCCTTTATATAGATAAGACTATAACATTTGTACAACACTCTCCTAATGGGCTATTTTCCTGAGATACAGAAATATAGAGCTCTTTACAGCCTGTCCAATCTAATCTAACCCATTCACTAAATGCCACACAATGTTGTAACGTTGTCATTCTTGTGCGAAATCGTAGTCCTAATTGGTTGACTACACACACACACACACGCACGCACGCACGCACACACACACACACACACACACACACACACTTTGGCCTCGTCCTAGTCTGCTTGCCCTTCAGCAGTATCCTCAGCGAACACTTCAAACAGCTACTTAGTGAGGTATCGGATTTCTCTCCAATTTACCAGTCAGATCCTCTCTGAATTGTTCAAGTGTCCCAGTCGGAGGAGAAAGTTCAAAATTTAAAAGGCTAATGGAAAAACAAGTGGACAACAACCCGAAAGAAGTTAGTAAACAAAATACTGATAATAATCAACAACATCAACACTTAAAATCAGATATATACAACCAAGAACGGAACTCTGTTTTGCATTGGGGGCTGGGGGGGTCAGGGTTAATGGGTTCCGTGGGAGTCTGGGGGCATGCCGCCTCGTGACATTTCTTTTTTACGAAATCGATGTGAAATTGTTGTTTCTGGTGAATTTTGAAGCGAAAATACATCCAAATATTTCCTGATGATTTGGTCAAAATTCGACAACTGAAATTCTATTAATTTCTGTATTACTTTAAAATGTTGTTCTTAACAGTTCAGAAAGTTCACACTGGAAAACGACTGCGAGAAAGTCAGTTCTGGGATGCGTTCAGTTTGATTGAACGTTTGCTATGTTGCGTAACGGTTTGTACTGAATGACACGTTTCTCTCCAAAAAGTTCATCAACAGACTGTGGCCTATTTTGTTTCATTTGGTGGCCTGGTGGGTTTGGGTTTCATTTGGTGGGTGTGGTGGGTGTGGGTTTGGTGGGTGTGGTGGGTTTGGTGGGTGTGGTGGGTTTGGGTTTGATGGGTGTGGTGGGTGTGGTGCGTGTGGTGGGTGGTGGGTGGGGGTGTGGTGGGTGGGGGTTTGGTGGGTGTGGTGGGTGTGGTGGGTTTGGTGGGTTTGGGTGTGGTGGGTTTGGTGGTGGGGGTGTGGTGGGTTTGGTGGGTGTGGTGGGTTTGGTGGGTGTGGTGGGTGTGGTGGGTTTGATGGGTGGGTGGGTGTGGTGGGTGTGGTGGGTGTGGTGGGTGTGGTGGGTGTGGTGGGTGTGGTGCGTGTGGTGGGTTTGGTGGGTGTGGTGGGTGTGGTGGGTGTGGTGGGTGTGGCTTAATTAAAGCAACGATTATTTAAAGGGCAGCGGTGCATTTTCAACCCACAACTCCTGACCAAATTCACATAGAAATTTAATTTATAGATCTGTTATTCTCATTGAAAGCAATTTTAAGAAGCGGTGAAACTGTTCTATGTGCACTATTTCTAGGCTTCCCTTTCATGAGTTTAGCTTTTGCTTCTTTTGCATTTGGTTTTGTACACCCGCTTCAAACTGCTGAAAATAATATATGGCTACGGAAAATATTATTCACAGTGGTGCAGTGATTCTCTACACTTGCTTGTTTTGTCACATAAACTGAAAATAAGTGAACTATTAAAACTATCAACCAGGAAATCTTTATTTGAACATTTTTTCGTACTGAACGCAGCCCTGGTGACTATTCTTCTCCAAAACCTATTAACATTTAATTATGGTGACACCATTCAAATATAATTGACCCCTCCAAAAAATGTACGAAACGACATATTTGTCCATATTATCAGGTATGCTATTAGCAATTGAGCACTATCACCTGTAGCCCAACTGATGCATATAGTGGCTATAAATAAATAGGCTGAAGCATGGGGTTGTTGTGTTTGCGCTTATCATTAACTAGATCACTGCTTCTGATCATGGGGGAACATCCTAGTGGTGACTGTTTAACAGTCTGATAGTCTGGACATAGAAGCTGTTTCTCAGTCTCTCAGTCCCAGCTTTGATACACCTGTATTGTGAGGTATTACAGATCGGGAACAACAAAAGGATGAGTTCCTGTATGTTTCAACAATCACACCATGAATTGTTAATCATGAAACAAACTCCTTTCTTTTTCCAGTAGATGCAATGACAGGAAGAATGGACTGAATGGACAGGGACAATATATTTGGAGAGAGACATGATTCTGCGAAACATAGTATCTCTGTAAGGAGATCCTCGCCCTGAGCTCGTCTACTTTATTGTCCAGAGACTGAACATTACCGAGTAATGTACTCGGAAGCGGTGGAATATCTGACCCCACTTCTTTATCGTCTCCAGCTCCAACGTTTCGGTTCAACCCCCGGGATGAATACGTATCGTATTAAAAACGTATCGGGAAGAAAAATAAATAAATAAAGTTCAGAGAAGTCTAATTTCTGCTTTAATTTTTGATGAGTTTCTACCGATCTAATATCCAAATGTTATTTACAGCTGCGGGTAATAATATAAGCAACGTTTTACAAGAAAGTTGTAGAAGAAATAACGACAATGTTGTCTTGGAGCTAGAAACAGGGTGACCGTGATCTGTTTGCGTCATCTCTTCTTTCGGGAAGATGGTTCTAGAAGTATTCTTAGGATCATTACTAGGTTGCTTAAAACATCCTCCCACAATTTTGGCCTTCAAATTTATTATTTTTTTCAATACATAATTTAGGAGGATAGTTCGCTGCTTCTAGTCAGCGTCTATGAGACAGGCAGGCTGCTTCTGACTGGGGAGAGAAACAGGCATGAGTGTTCAGAAACAACCCTTCTCTATTTCTGTAGCCTACTAGAAACCAGCTGTTTCAACGTTTATAATACGACCAAAGTTTGTCTGTTAACTCTCAAAATATTGCCCATGATACCCGTTACCAATTATCACTCGTTCTGTGAACACGTGAGGTGTCTCATTCCTTCGCATTAGAAACTCTCGATTTAAAGAATATCCCTTTCTATATAAATCTGAATTGTGCTCATGAATTTGCCATGTTAAATGTGACTGTTTGTTCTTTATTTGTTACAAGTTAGCTCACAGAGGGAAATGGGTTTGTTAAGAAGAGCGAGGAGAGAGAGAGAGAAGCCAGTGCTCTGTTCTCCTTACAAGCTCAACTTTTTTTTCCTTTTCACAAACCACAGCCTCTAAGGACGAGGCCAAACCAAAAACATAATTTGTGGTGGGTGGGATCCAATCATAAAATGTGGGAATTGAATAGTGCTGTTTAGTGTAAACCAGTAGCTACGATAGGAAAATCATGTCCATTAAAATCATCATGGTTTATAATTGAGGGGGTCAAATTGGCATGTTTCTAGTACTGCGTCTGAATACAACACTTCAACACTGAAATTAATTCAGGAGTTTAGTCACTCGTTGCCCCAGAAATGAATAGATTTCCATATTTCTCCTCCCACAATGTAACGATTCTCGTCCTCGTCTGATGAGGAATATGATTGGATCAAAATGAAGCGTGGTACGTGTAATCTGAACACAAAATAACAAAGGTGAAACAACTACCACAAACACAGGTGGGAAAAGAGGCTGCCTAAGTATGGTTCTCATATCAGAGACAACGATCGACAGCTGCCTCTGATTGGGAACCATACCAGGCCAAACACAGAAATACAACACACAGAACAAAACATAGAATGCCCACCCCAACTCACGCCCTGACCAAGCTAAATCAGAGACATGAAACAGGAACTAAGGTCAGGACGTGACACACAACCGTTTATTAGTAGAAACTCTCATTACAGGGATGCATTAGAGAGATGATGTTACCAACATATTATCTCCCAAACGTGTCAAATCAAATGTTATTTGTCGAATACACATGGTTAGCAGATGTTAATGCGAGTGTAGCGAAATGCTTGTGCTTCTAGTTCCGACCGTGCAGTAATATCGAACAAGTAATCTAGCTAACAATGTCAGGTGTTGAAGATGCTGTAAATGGAATTCTTGAAACTTTTTAACAATCACTTTGGCACTAATTTCAGAACCTTGTGGTCATTTCTCAAAACTCTAGACACAATCAATCACTTGTAACACAGGCTGTCCAATGTTCAAAACATTGCATTGTGCATTCATATCTTTAAAGAAACCTTGCACTTGCAGAATCATTGGTTCAAATAACTCATTTATCATGAAATACCATAGGAACATTCACTGCAGTGTTCCCCACCTGGTTTACTGTAAAACATCACTGCAGTGTTCCTCACCTGGCTTACTGTAAAACATCACTGCAGTGTTCCTCACCTGGCTTACTGTAAAACATCACTGCAGTGTTCCTCATCTGGCTTACTGTAAAACATCACTGCAGTGTTCCTCACCTGGCTTACTGTAAAACATCACTGCAGTGTTCCTCATCTGGCTTACTGTAAAACATCAGCTGCAGTGTTCCTCACCTGGCTTACTGTAAAACATCACTGCAGTGTTCCTCACCTGGCTTACTGTAAAACATCACTGCAGTGTTCCTCACCTGGCTTACTGTAAAACATCACTGCAGTGTTCCTCAGCTGGCTTACTGTAAAACATCACTGCAGTGTTCCTCACCTGGCTTACTGTAAAACATCACTGCAGTGCTCCTCACTTGGCTTACTGTAAAACATCACTGCAGTGCTCCTCACTTGGCTTACTGTAAAACATCACTGCAGTGTTCCTCACCTGGCTTACTGTAAAACATCACTGCAGTGTTCCTCACCTGGCTTACTGTAAAACATCACTGCAGTGTTCCTCACCTGGCTTACTGTAAAACATCACTGCAGTGTTCCTCACCTGGCTTACTGTATAACATCACTGCAGTGTTCCTCACCTGGATTACTGTAAACCATCACTGCAGTGTTCCTCACCTGGATTACTGTAAAACATCACTGCAGTGTTCCTCACCTGGCTTACTGTAAAACATCACTGCAGTGTTCCTCACCTGGCTTACTGTAAAACATCACTGCAGTGTTCCTCACCTGGCCTACTGTAAAACATCACTGCAGTGTTCCTCACCTGGCTTACTGTAAAACATCACTGCAGTGTTCCTCACCTGGCTTACTGTAAAACATCACTGCAGTGTTCCTCACCTGGCTTACTGTAAAACATCACTGCAGTGTTCCTCACCTGGCTTACTGTAAAACATCACTGCAGTGTTCCTCACCTGGCTTACTGTAAAACATCACTATGTTCCCTCACCTGGCTTACTGTAAAACTTCACTGCAGTGTTCTCATGGCTTACAAAACATCACTGCAGTGTTTTCACCTGGCTTACTGTAAACATCACTGCAGTGTTCCTCACCTGGCTTACTGTAAAACATCACTGCAGTGTTCCTCACCTGGTCTGTAAAACATCACTGCAGTGTTCCTCACCTGGCTTACTGTAAAACATCACTGCAGTGTTCCTCACCTGGCTTACTGTAAAACATCACTGCATTGTTCCTCACCTGGCTTACTGTAAAACATCACTGCAGTGTTCCTCACCTGGCTTACTGGAAAACATCACTGCAGTGTTCCTCACCTGGCTTACTGTAAAACATCACTGCAGTGTTCCTCACCTGGCTTACTGTAAAACATCACTGCATTGTTCCTCACCTGGCTTACTGTAAAACATCACTGCAGTGTTCCTCACCTGGCTTACTGTAAACATCACTGCAGTGTTCCTCACCTGGCTTACTGTAAAACATCACTGCAGTGTTCCTCACCTGGCTTACTGTAAAACATCACTGCAGTGTTCCTCACCTGGCCTACTGTAAAACATCACTGCAGTGTTCCTCACCTGGCTTACTGTAAAACATCACTGCAGTGTTCCTCACCTGGCTTACTGTAAAACATCACTGCAGTGTTCCTCACCTGGCTTACTGTAAAACATCACTGCAGTGTTCCTCACCTGGCTTACTGTAAAACATCACTGCAGTGTTCCTCACCTGGCTTACTGTAAAACATCACTGCAGTGTTCCACACCTGGCTTACTGTAAAACTTCACTGCAGTGTTCCTCACCTGGCTTACTGTAAAACATCACTGCAGTGTTCCTCACCTGGCTTACTGTAAAACATCACTGCAGTGTTCCTCACCTGGCTTACTGTAAAACATCACTGCAGTGTTCCTCACCTGGCTTACTGTAAAACATCACTGCAGTGTTCCTCACCTGGCTTACTGTAAAACATCACTGCAGTGTTCCTCACCTGGCTTACTGTAAAACATCACTGCATTGTTCCTCACCTGGCTTACTGTAAAACATCACTGCAGTGTTCCTCACCTGGCTTACTGTAAAACATCACTGCAGTGTTCCTCACCTGGCTTACTGTAAAACATCACTGCAGTGTTCCTCACCTGGCTTACTGTAAAACATCACTGCAGTGTTCCTCACCTGGCTTACTGTAAAACATCACTGCATTGTTCCTCACCTGGCTTACTGTAAAACATCACTGCAGTGTTCCTCACCTGGCTTACTGTAAAACATCATCCTTGTCTTGTGGATTTGGCCACAGGTTCTCATCCACATCACAATGGATGTTTTCATTGGCCAAACATCTTGGGAAGAATCTTCGGCAGGGGGAATCCAGGCCTGACACTGGTCTGCCGTGATGTCATTGCAAGCGTCATCCATGGCCTGGAGAAGGGTGGCTTGTTCGTGAGGGCGTCTACCTTCCACCTCCATGTGGAGAAAAATTCCTCCATCGGGTTTCAGGAAAGGAGAGTATGGGGGTAAGTACATGGTGGTAAATTGTGGATGGGCCTGAAACCATGCTTGCATGCGTAATCTATGCAACTTTGACCGTGGTATGATTGTTGATGACACACATGGTGATTCCAGCATCTCAGAAACAGCTGCCCTCCTGGGATTTGTACGCATTACAGTCTCTAGTGTTGACAGAGAATGGTGGGATAAACAAAAACACATTCAGTGAGCGGCAGTTCTGTGGGCAGAAACACCTTGTTAATGAGAGAGGTCAGAGGAGATTGTCCAGACTCATTCAAGCTAACAGAAAGGCAACAAATGCTCAACTAACAGCTGTTTAAAACAGTGGTGTGCAGAAGGGCATCTCTTAACGTACAACACCGTGAATAATTCAGGCTGTTGTGGAGGCAGAAGGGCATCTCTTAACGTACAACACCGTGAATAATTCAGGCTGTTGTGGAGGCAGAAGGGCATCTCTTAACGTACAACACCGTGAATAACTCAGGCTGTTGTGGAGGCAGAAGGGCATCTCTTAACGTACAACACCGTGAATAATTCAGGCTGTTGTGGAGGCAGAAGGGCATCTCTTAACGTACAACACCGTGAATAACCCAGGCTGTTGTGGAGGCAGAAGGGCATCTCTTAACGTACAACACCGTGAATAACTCAGGCTGTTGTGGAGGCAAAAGGGCTTCTCTTAACGTACAACACCGTGAATAACCCAGGCTGTTGTGGAGGCAGAAGGGCATCTCTTAACGTACAACACCGTGAATAACTCAGGCTGTTGTGGAGGCAGAAGGGCTTCTCTTAACGTACAACACCGTGAATAACTCAGGCTGTTGTGGAGGCAGAAGGGCATCTCTTAACTGTTGTGGTCCACACACACACACACTAACACACACACACACACACTAACACACTAACACACTAACACACACTAACACACTAACACACACTAACACACTAACACACACTAACACACACTAACACACTAACACACACTAACACACTAACACACTAACACACTAACACACACTAACACACACTAACACACACTAACACACTAACACACACTAACACACACTAACACACACTAACACACACTAACACACACACTAACACACACTAACACACACTAACACACACACACACACACACACTAACACACACTAACACACACTAACACACACTAACACACACTAACACACACACACACACACACACACACACACACACACACACACACACACACACACACACACACACACACACACACACACACACACACACACACACACACACACACACACAAAACAGGTCTCAGTGTCTTCCCAGCAAACCTTGAACATTCCCAGAACATAAGCTACGATTCCCATTAGGTTGGTTTTATCTAACAGTAGGATGATAACACACCATTTTATTTAATAAGTATTATTATTTTCTTTAAATTGTTATGAAAGAAAAACAGTCCTTGGAATGTTCTCCTAATATTCAATAAAATATTGTTGACAAGTCACCACAGAACGTTCCCCAAACGTTTCTCATTATGTTTCCAGGTAATCTAATAACACAATGTGCCAGTAATGTTTTCCTAGCAAACTAAAATTGGTTCTTTGAAAGTTCCCAGAACATTTGTTAGGTTGAGGCAAAGGTTCTCTCAACACCAAAACTACACAGTCGTGCTGATGATTATACAATGTTTGTTAAAAAAACAAACATTTCCCTGACCTTTCCCAGAATGTTCCCAGAACACATTGCGTCTGTCCTTTACAGGTTCCCAGAATGTTCCCAGAACACATTGCTTCTGTCCTTTACAGGTTCCCAGAATGTTCCCAGAACACATTGCGTCTGTCCTTTACAGGTCCCCAGAATGTTCCCAGAACACATTGCTTCTGTCCTTTACAGGTTCAATGTTCCCATAACACATTGCTTCTGTCCTTTACAGGTTCCCAGAATGTTCCCAGAACACATTGCTTCTGTCCTTTACAGGTTCAATGTTCCCAGAACACATTGCTTCTTTCCTTTACAGGTTCAATGTTCCCAGAACACATTGCTTCTGTCCTTTACAGGTTCAATGTTCCCAGAACACATTGCTTCTGTCCTTTACAGGTTCCCAGAATGTTCCCAGAACACATTGCTTCTGTCCTTTACAGGTCCCCAGAATGTTCCCAGAACACATTGCTTCTGTCCTTTACAGGTTCCCAGAACACATTGCTTCTGTCCTTTACAGGTCCCCAGAATGTTCCCAGAACACATTGCTTCTGTCCTTTACAGGTCCCCAGAATGTTCCCAGAACACATTGCGTCTGTCCTTTACAGGTCCCCAGAATGTTCCCAGAACACATTGCGTCTGTCCTTTACAGGTTCAATGTTCCCAGAACACATTGCGTCTGTCCTTTACAGGTCCCCAGAATGTTCCCAGAACACATTGCGTCTGTCCTTTACAGGTCCCCAGAATGTTCCCAGAACACATTGCGTCTGTCCTTTACAGGTCCCCAGAATGTTCCCAGAACACATTGCTTCTGTCCTTTACAGGTCCCCAGAATGTTCCCAGAACACATTGCGTCTGTCCTTTACAGGTTCCCAGAATGTTCCCAGAACACATTGCGTCTGTCCTTTACAGGTCCCCAGAATGTTCCCAGAACACATTGCGTCTGTCCTTTACAGGTCCACAGAATGTTCCCAGAACACATTGCGTCTGTCCTTTACAGGTCCACAGAATGTTCCCAGAACACAATGTTTCATTTAAGGTGTAAAAATATATTCACCTGATGTTGCAAAAGTACAATTTTGTTGTTCTTAAAAGGTTCCTCAAACATTCATGTAAGTTGTCGGAATATTCTGGGGATATGACGAGAGATATGTCCCCAGAACACTAAACCTGTCCAGTTGTGCTGACATTCAGATCATGTTTGTAATCAGGGTACACAAACAATTCATTTGACGATGAAAGGAAGCTCTATCCAACTAAAAGCACATTTCAAAAAGATTTTCAACATTTCATGAAGAAAGAAAATCATTGAAGTACACAGCATGTGAAGAGGAACATTTGAATAACTCCTGATTGACCATATTACCCTGGATTAAACAACGCAGCTTCCCAAGGTGTCAGCTTCCCCCAAGGTGTCAGCTTCCCAAGGTGTCAGCTTCCCAAGGTGTCAGCTTCCCAAGGTGTCAGCTTCCCCCAAGATGTCAGCTTCCCAAGGTGTCAGCTTCCCAAGGTGTCAGCTTCCCAAGATGTCAGCTTCCCAAGATGTCAGCTTCCCAAGATGTCAGCTTCCCAAGATGTCAGCTTCCCCCAAGATGTCAGCTTCCCAAGATGTCAGCTTCCCAAGATGTCAGCTTCCCCCAAGGTGTCAGCTTCCCAAGATGTCAGCTTCCCAAGATGTCAGCTTCCCAAGGTGTCAGCTTCCCAAGATGTCAGCTTCCCAAGATGTCAGCTTCCCCCAAGATGTCAGCTTCCCAAGATGTCAGCTTCCCAAGATGTCAGCTTCCCAAGATGTCAGCTTCCCAAGATGTCAGCTTCCCAAGATGTCAGCTTCCCAAGATGTCAGCTTCCCAAGATATCAGCTTCCCCCAAGATGTCAGCTTCCCAAGATGTCAGCTTCCCAAGATGTCAGCTTCCCAAGGTGTCAGCTTCCCAAGATGTCAGCTTCCCAAGATGTCAGCTTCCCAAGGTGTCAGCTTCCCAAGATGTCAGCTTCCCAAGATGTCAGCTTCCCAAGATGTCAGCTTCCCAAGATGTCAGCTTCCAAAAGATGTCAGCTTCCCAAGGTGTCAGCTTCCCAAGATGTCAGCTTCCCCCAAGATGTCAGCTTCCCAAGGTGTCAGCTTCCCAAGATGTCAGCTTCCCCCAAGATGTCAGCTTCCCAAGGTGTCAGCTTCCCAAGATGTCAGCTTCCCCCAAGATGTCAGCTTCCCAAGGTGTCAGCTTCCCAAGGTGTCAGCTTCCCCCAAGATGTCAGCTTCCCCCAAGATGTCAGCTTCCCAAGGTGTCAGCTTCCCCAAGATGTCAGCTTCCCAAGGTGTCACCTTCCCAAGATGTCAGCTTCCCAAGATGTCAGCTTCCCCAAGATGTCAGCATCCCAAGGTGTCAGCTTCCCAAGGTGTCAGCTTCCCCCAAGGTGTCAGCTTCCCAAGGTGTCAGCTTCCCAAGGTGTCAGCTTCCCCCAAGATGTCAGCTTCCCAAGGTGTCAGCTTCCCAAGATGTCAGCTTCCCAAGGTGTCAGCTTCCCAAGGTGTCAGCTTCCCAAGATGTCAGCTTCCCAAGATGTCAGCTTCCCCCAAGATGTCAGCTTCCCAAGATGTCAGCTTCCCAAGGTGTCAGCTTCCCAAGGTGTCAGCTTCCCAAGGTGTCAGCTTCCCAAGATGTCAGCTTCCCAAGGTGTCAGCTTCCCAAGGTGTCAGCTTCCCAAGGTGTCAGCTTCCCAAGATGTCAGCTTCCCAAGGTGTCAGCTTCCCAAGGTGTCAGCTTCCCAAGGTGTCAGCTTCCCCAAGGTGTCAGCTTCCCAAGGTGTCAGCTTCCCAAGATGTCAGCTTCCCAAGATGTCAGCTTCCCAAGATGTCAGCTTCCCAAGATGTCAGCTTCCCAAGATGTCAGCTTCCCAAGATGTCAGCTTCCCCCAAGGTGTCAGCTTCCCAAGGTGTCAGCTTCCCAAGATGTCAGCTTCCCAAGGTGTCAGCTTCCCAAGATGTCAGCTTCCCAAGATGTCAGCTTCCCAAGATGTCAGCTTCCCAAGGTGTCAGCTTCCCAAGATGTCAGCTTCCCAAGATGTCAGCTTCCCAAGGTGTCAGCTTCCCAAGATGTCAGCTTCCCAAGATGTCAGCTTCCCAAGATGTCAGCTTCCCAAGATGTCAGCTTCCCAAGATGTCAGCTTCCCAAGATGTCAGCTTCCCATACATACTCTTTGTTTCTGTGAAATTGAGCCTCAGTATCATTTTCTAAAAGAGAGAATGTCTTTGTTTTGTCCAGATTTATTAATCCAATGCAGAATGTAAACACACTAATTAGTCCGACTTTGAGACGCCAGAAATGGCCTCTCCGTTGTCTTATTTTTTCATCACCTAAAAACCAAATGTGGTCCTAGATCAGATGGAGAGGGAGAGGTCGTGGGAGAGGGAGAGGGAGATGTCGTGGGAGAGGGAGAGGGAGAGGGAAAGGGAGAGGGAGAGGGAGATGGAGAGGGAGAGGGAGAGGGAGAGGGAGAGGGAGAGGGAGAGGGAGAGGTCGTGGGAGAGGTAGAGGGAGAGGTCGTGGGAGAGGTAGAGGTCGTGGGAGAGGGAGAGGTCGTGGGAGAGGTAGAGGGAGAGGGAGAGGGAGAGGGAGAGGGAGAGGTCGTGGGAGAGGTAGAGGTAGTGGGAGAGGGAGAGGGAGAGGGAGAGGGAGAGGTAGAGGTCGTGGGAGAGGTAGAGGGAGAGGTCGTGGGAGAGGTAGAGGGAGAGGGAGAGGTAGAGGGAGAGGGAGAGGTAGAGGGAGAGGGAGAGGGAGAGGTCGTGGGAGAGGGAGAGGGAGAG
This sequence comes from Oncorhynchus keta, assembly GCF_023373465.1. Taxonomy (NCBI): domain Eukaryota; kingdom Metazoa; phylum Chordata; class Actinopteri; order Salmoniformes; family Salmonidae; genus Oncorhynchus; species Oncorhynchus keta. Next base: position 81,006,327 of record NC_068448.1, read on the forward strand.
GTCGTGGGAGAGGTAGAGGGAGAGGTCGTGGGAGAGGGAGAGGGAAAGGGAGAGGGAGAGGGAGAGGTCGTGGGAGAGGGAGAGGGAGAGGTCGTGGGAGAGGTAGAGGTCGTGGGAGAGGTAGAGGGAGAGGTCGTGGGAGAGGGAGAGGTCGTGGGAGAGGGAGAGGGAGAGGTCGTGGGAGAGGGAGAGGGAGAGGTCGTGGGAGAGGGAGATGGAGAGGGAGAGGTTGTGGGAGAGGGAGAGGGAGAGGAGGGGGAGATGGCGAGGGGAGAGGGAGATGGAGAGGGAGAGGAGAGGGAGAGGTCGTGGGAGAGGGAGAGGGAGAGGTCGTGGGAGAGGGAGAGGGAGATGGAGAGGGAGCTGTCGTGGGAGAGGGAGGAGGGAGTGGGAGAGGGAGAGGAGAGGAAGAGGCAGAGGGAGAGGAAGAGGGAGAGAGAGGGGGGGGAGAGGGGAGGGGAGGGAGGAGAGGGAGAGGGAGAGGGAGAGGGAGAGGGAGAGGGAGGGGTCGGTGGGAGAGGGAGAGGGAGTGGGAGAGGGAGAGGGAGATGGAGATGGAGATGGAGAGGTCGTGGGAGAGGGAGAGGGAGAGGGAGAGGGAGAGGAGAGGAGAGAGGTCGTGGGAGAGGGAGAGGAGGGGGAGATGGAGAGGTCGTGGGAGAGGGAGATGGAGAGGGAGAGGGAGAGGGAGAGGGAGGGAGAGGGAGAGGTCGTGGGAGAGGGAGAGGGAGAGGAGAGGAGAGGAGAGGAGAGGAGAGGAGAGGAGAGGAGAGGAGAGGAGAGGAGAGGAGAGGAGAGGGAGAGGTCGTGGGAGAGGGGGAAGGGAGAGGGAGGAGAGAGGAGAGGAGAGGAGAGGAGAGGAGAGGAGAGGAGAGGAGAGGAGAGGAGAGGGAGAGGAGAGGAGAGGAGAGGAGAGGAGAGGAGAGGAAAGGAGAGGAGAGGAGAGGAGAGGTCGTGGGAGAGGAGGGGAGATGGAGAGGGAGAGGTCGTGGGAGATGGAGAGGGAGAGGTCGTGGGAGAGGGAGAGTTAAAGTTCGTGGAGAGGGAGAGGGAGAGGAGTATGTATGCGTTGTGGAAGAAGACTGAGAGGAAGATCAAGAGCTGTAGTCTCACATGAGATGAGGGCTACTATAATTGTTAATTCATGATCTATCAATGAGAGAGTCTGAGCAACGTTCAACAGTGGCATCTATTTCCGGGCAAAAACACCAGGTAAGATGTGCAAGAGGCATCTGACTGAACTGCACATTACAGAAGTCAATTGAGCCTCCAAACCTACTTGTGTGTAATTGTTCTTGTATTTCTGCTTAGGACCCAACGGTTACCTCCTACATGTGGGAGAGGTAGGATTTTCACTGCTGTACAGAAAACTGCAATCACTATTATGGTCATCAGAAATAATGGCATAAAACTCACAGAGATTCAGGACAGAGTGTCGGCAACATTACATTTGGAAATATTCACAATGTAACCAGAACAACTATCCTCTTCTCTTCTCTCTCTCTCCTCTTCTCTTCTCTCTCTCTCCTCTTCTCTCTCTCTCTCTCCTCTTCTCTCTCTCTCTCTCTCCTCTTCTCTCTCTCTCTCTCTCCTCTTCTCTTTCTTCTCGCTCTCTCTCATCTTCTCTCTCTCTCTCCTCTTCTCTCTCTCTCCTCTTCTCTCTCCTCTTCTCTCTCTGCTCCTCTTCTCTCTCTTTCTCTCCTCTTCTCTCTCTCCTCTTCTCTCTCTTCTCGCTCTCTCTCTCTTCTCTCTCTCTCCTCTTCCCTCTCTCTCTCTCCTCTTCTCTCTCTCTCCTATTCTCTCTCTCTCTATCTCCTCTTCTCTCTCTCTCTCTCCTCTTCTCTCTCTCCTCTTCTCTCTCTCTCTCTCCTCTTCTCTCTCTCTCTCTCTCTCTCTCTCCTCTTCTCTCTCTCTCTCTATCTCCTCTTCTCTCTCTCTCTCTCCTCTTCTCTCTCTCCTCTTCTCTCTCTCTCTATCTCCTCTTCTCTCTCTCTCTCTCCTCTTCTCTCTCTCTCTCTCTTCTCTCTCTCTCTCCTCTTCTCTCTCTCTCCTCTTCTCTGTCTTCTCGCTCTCTCTTCTCTTCTCTCTCTTCTCTTCTCTCTCTCTCTCCTCTTCTCTCTCTCTCTCTCCTCTTCTCTCTCTCTCTATTCTCTCTCTCTCCTCTTTTTCTCTCTCTCCTCTTCTTCTCTCTCTCTCCTCTTCTCTCTCTCTCCTCTTCTCTCTCCTCTTCTCAATGCAATTCAATTCAATTCAATTCAAGGGCTTTATTGGCATGGGAAACATGTGTTAACATTGCCAAAGCAAGTGAGGTAGACAACATACAAAGTGAAAATATAAAGTGAAAAACAACAAAAATTAACAGTAAACATTACACATACAGAAGTTTCAAAACAGTAAAGACATTACAAATGTCATATTATATATATATATACAGTGCAATGTACAAATAGTTAAAGGACACAAGATAAAATAAATAAGCATAAGCTTCTCTCTCTCTCCTCCTCTCTCTCCTCTTCTCTGTCTTCTCGCTCTCTCTCCTCTTCTCTTTCTTCTCTCTCTCTCCTCTTCTCTCTCTCTCTCTCCTCTTCTCTGTCTTCTCGCTCTCTCTCCTCTTCTCTTTCTTCTCTCTCTCTCCTCTTCTCTCTCTCTCCTCTTCTCTCTCTCTCTCTCCTCTTCTCTGTCTTCTCGCTCTCTCTCCTCTTCTCTTTCTTCTCTCTCTCTCTCCTCTTCTCTGTCTTCTCGCTCTCTCTCCTCTTCTCTGTCTTCTCGCTCTCTCTCCTCTTTCTTCTTCTCTCTCTCTCTCTCTCTCTCTCTATCTCCTCTTCTCTCTCTCTCTCTCCTCTTCTCTCTCCTCTTCTATGTCTTCTCGCTCTCTCTCCTCTTTCTTCTCTCTCTCTCTCTCTCTATCTCCTCTTCTCTCTCTCTCTCTCCTCTTCTCTCTCTCTCTCTCCTCTTCTCTCTCTCCTCTTCTCTCTCTCTCTCTCTCCTCTTCTCTGTCTTCTCTCTCTCTCTCTCTTCTCTTTCTTCTCGCTCTCTCTCATCTTCTCTTCTCTCTCTCTCCGCTTCTCTCTCTCTCTCTCTCTATGTCCTCTTCTCTCTCTCTCTCTCCTCTTCTCTCTCTTCTCGCTCTCTCTCCTCTTCTCTTTCTTCTCTCTCTCTCTATGTCCTCTTCTCTCTCTCTCTCTCCTCTTCTCTCTCTCTCTCTCCTCTTCTCTCTCTCTCCTCTTCTCTCTCTCTCTCTCCTCTTCTCTGTCTTCTCGCTCTCTCTCCTCTTCTCTCTCTTCTCTTCTCTCTCCTCTTCTCTCTCTCTCCTCTTCTCTCTCTCCTCTTCTCTCTCTTCTCTTCTCTCTCTCTCCTCTTCTCTCTCTTCTCTTCTCTTCTCTCTCCTCTTCTCTCTCTCTCCTCTTCTCTCTCTCCTCTTCTCTCTCTTCTCTTCTCTCTCTCTCCTCTTCTCTCTCTCTCTCCTCTTCTCTCTCTCTCTCCTCTTCTCTCTCTCTCTCTCATTTTGCAGCAGATGGGAACAATGGCATTATGATTTAAAGACTGGGTTTTATCACCAACCTTGTTGTCTAACTCTCACACACACACACACACACACACACACACACACACACACACACACACACACACACACACACACACACACACACACACACACACACACACACACACACACACACACACACACACACACACACACACACACACACACACACACACACACACACACACACACACACACACACACACATTAGACCAGTTGTCAAATGCTGTAACACAAGGCTATGCCCAGACACGGTCCCGGGGCAAAGACACACACATTAGAGCTTGACTAAAACTAGTCAGTCTGTCATTATCCTTTTGTTGTTACATGTTGTTACATGGAGATCTGTATAGATGTGTCTACTGTCCTATGGGGGGGGGGGGGGGGATGGGTGGCCTGGGACAAAGACATGAAGATGTATTTGAAAAGGCCTGAAGGACCCCTTCTCCGCGTATATTAATTAGCCACCTCCTCATAAATAAACCATCCATGTTATTCAAATGACCCGAGAAGAGGGTTACAGACCGCTCTGCCAGGTCGCTCTGCCAAGTCATTGGTTGTGGCAGCAGGGTCCACCAGGAGTCCTCCTCTATACACCTCCAGGCCTCTTTATGCAGCACGAGACGGGGCGGGGAGGATGGGGCCAGGTGGAGGTGGAGGTTAGAAAGGTGACCGATGGCCCAGATCCCCAGTGCACCAGACAGAACTGGAGGAGATGAGAGTAGAGAGGGTTGGGCACTGCTGCTGTTATGACAGGAATAATGTTGAAGGTTTCAGTGGTACTGCCTGACTACAATGTTTAACACAAGGCACAAAAACATACAGGACAGTAGATTGACCTCTGCATCTCTCTCTCTCTCTGTCCCTCTGCATCTCTCTCTCTCTCTGTCCCTCTGCATCTCTCTCTCTCTCTGTCTCTCTCTCTCTCTGTCCCTCTGCATCTCTCTCTCTCTCTGTCCCTCTGCATCTCTCTCTCTCTCTGTCTCTCTGCATCTATCTCTCTCTCTGTCCCTCTGCATCTCTCTCTCTCTCTGTCTCTCTGCATCTCTCTCTCTCTCTCTCTGTCTCTCTCTCTCTCTGTCCCTCTGCATCTATCTCTCTCTCTCTCTGTCCCTCTGCATCTCTCTCTCTCTCTGTCTCTCTGCATCTATCTCTCTCTCTGTCCCTCTGCATCTCTCTCTCTCTCTGTCCCTCTGCATCTCTCTCTCTCTCTGTCCCTCTGCATCTCTCTCTCTCTGTCCCTCTGCATCTCTCTCTCTCTCTGTCTCTCTGCATCTATCTCTCTCTCTGTCCCTCTGCATCTCTCTCTGTCCCTCTGCATCAGTCTCTCTCTCTGTCAGTCAAACAGACAACATCAGTCTCTCTCTCTGTCAGTCAAACAGACAAACAGACGACATCAGTCTCTCTCTGTCAGTCAAACAGACGACATCAGTCTCTCTCTGTCAGTCAAACAGACAAACAGACGACATCAGTCTCTCTCTCTATCAGTCAAACAGTCAAACAGACGACATCAGTCTCTCTCTGTCAGTCAAACAGACGACATCAGTCTCTCTCTCTGTCAGTCAAACAGACGACATCAGTCTCTCTCTGTCAGACAAACAGACGACATCAGTCTCTCTCTCTGTCAGTCAAACAGACAAACAGACGGCATCAGTCTCTCTCTGTCAGTCAAACAGACGACATCAGTCTCTCTCTCTGTGTCAGTCAAACAGACGACATCAGTCTCTCTCTCTGTCAGTCAAACAGACGACATCAGTCTCTCTCTCTGTCAGTCAAACAGACGACATCAGTCTCTCTCTGTCAGTCAAACAGACGACATCAGTCTCTCTCTCTGTCAGTCAAACAGACGACATCAGTCTCTCTCTGTCAGTCAAACAGACAAACAGACGACATCAGTCTCTCTCTGTCAGTCAAACAGACAAACAGACGACATCAGTCTCTCTCTCTGTCAGTCAAACAGTCAAACAGACGACATCAGTCTCTCTCTCTGTCAGTCAAACAGACGACATCAGTCTCTCTCTGTCAGTCAAACAGACGACATCAGTCTCTCTCTGTCAGTCAAACAGACGGCATCAGTCTCTCTCTGTCAGTCAAACAGACGACATCAGTCTCTCTCTGTCAGTCAAACAGACGACATCAGTCTCTCTCTGTCAGTCAAACAGACGGCATCAGTCTCTCTCTGTCAGTCAAACAGACGACATCAGTCTCTCTCTCTGTCAGTCAAACAGACGGCATCAGTCTCTCTCTGTCAGTCAAACAGACGACATCAGTCTCTCTCTCTGTCAGTCAAACAGACGACATCAGTCTCTCTCTCTGTCAGTCAAACAGACGGCATCAGTCTCTCTCTGTCAGTCAAACAGACGACATCAGTCTCTCTCTGTCAGTCAAACAGACGACATCAGTCTCTCTCTGTCAGTCAAACAGACGACATCAGTCTCTCTCTGTCAGTCAAACAGACGACATCAGTCTCTCTCTGTCAGTCAAACAGACGACATCAGTCTCTCTCTGTCAGTCAAACAGACGACATCAGTCTCTCTCTCTGTCAGTCAAACAGACGACATCAGTCTCTCTCTCTGTCAGTCAAACAGACGACATCAGTCTCTCTCTCTGTCAGTCAAACAGACAGCATCAGTCTCTCTCTGTCAGTCAAACAGACAAACAGACGACATCAGTCTCTCTCTCTGTCAGTCAAACAGACGACATCAGTCTCTCTCTGTCAGTCAAACAGACAAACAGACGACATCAGTCTCTCTCTCTGTCAGTCAAACAGACGACATCAGTCTCTCTCTGTCAGTCAAACAGACGACATCAGTCTCTCTATCAGTCAGTCAAACAGACGACATCAGTCTCTTTCTGTCAGTCAAACAGACGACATCAGTCTCTCTCTGTCAGTCAAACAGACGACATCAGTCTCTCTCTCTGTCAGTCAAACAGACGACATCAGTCTCTCTCTCTGTCAGTCAAACAGACGACATCAGTCTCTCTCTCTGTCAGTCAAACAGACGACATCAGTCTCTCTCTCTGTCAGTCAAACAGACGACATCAGTCTCTCTCTGTCAGTCAAACAGACGGCATCAGTCTCTCTCTGTCAGTCAAACAGACGACATCAGTCTCTCTCTCTGTCAGTCAAACAGACGACATCAGTCTCTCTCTCTGTCAGTCAAACAGACGGCATCAGTCTCTCTCTGTCAGTCAAACAGACGACATCAGTCTCTCTCTGTCAGTCAAACAGACGGCATCAGTCTCTCTCTGTCAGTCAAACAGACGGCATCAGTCTCTCTCTGTCAGTCAAACAGTCAAACAGTCAAACAGACGACATCAGTCTCTCTCTGTCAGTCAAACAGACGACATCAGTCTCTCTCTGTCAGTCAAACAGACGGCATCAGTCTCTCTCTGTCAGTCAAACAGACGGCATCAGTCTCTCTCTCTGTCAGTCAAACAGACGACATCAGTCTCTCTCTGTCAGTCAAACAGACGACATCAGTCTCTCTCTGTCAGTCAAACAGACGGCATCAGTCTCTCTCTCTGTCAGTCAAACAGACGACATCAGTCTCTCTCTGTCAGTCAAACAGACGGCATCAGTCTCTCTCTCTGTCAGTCAAACAGACGACATCAGTCTCTCTCTGTCAGTCAAACAGACGACATCAGTCTCTCTCTGTCAGTCAAACAGACGGCATCAGTCTCTCTCTCTGTCAGTCAAACAGACGACATCAGTCTCTCTCTCTGTCAGTCAAACAGACGGCATCAGTCTCTCTCTCTGTCAGACAAACAGACGACATCAGTCTCTCTCTGTCAGTCAAACAGACGACATCAGTCTCTCTCTCTGTCAGTCAAACAGACGACATCAGTCTCTCTCTCTGTCAGTCAAACAGACGACATCAGTCTCTCTCTCTGTCAGTCAAACAGACGGCATCAGTCTCTCTCTGTCAGTCAAACAGATGGCATCAGTCTCTCTCTCTGTCAGTCAAACAGACGACATCAGTCTCTCTCCCTGTAAGTCAAACAGACGACATCAGTCTCTCTCTGTCAGTCAAACAGACGGCATCAGTCTCTCTCTGTCAGTCAAACAGACGACATCAGTCTCTCTCTCTGTCAGTCAAACAGACGACATCAGTCTCTCTCTGTCAGTCAAACAGACGACATCAGTCTCTCTCTCTGTCAGTCAAACAGACGGCATCAGTCTCTCTCTCTGTCAGTCAAACAGACGACATCAGTCTCTCTCTGTCAGTCAAACAGACGACATCAGTCTCTCTCTGTCAGTCAAACAGACGGCATCAGTCTCTCTCTGTCAGTCAAACAGACGACATCAGTCTCTCTCTGTCAGTCAAACAGACGACATCAGTCTCTCTCTGTATCAGTCAAACAGTCAAACAGACGGCATCAGTCTCTCTCTGTCAGTCAAACAGACGACATCAGTCTCTCTCTGTCAGTCAAACAGACGGCATCAGTCTCTCTCTGTCAGTCAAACAGACGACATCAGTCTCTCTCTGTCAGTCAAACAGACGACATCAGTCTCTCTCTCTGTCAGACAAACAGACGACATCAGTCTCTCTCTGTCAGTCAAACAGACGGCATCAGTCTCTCTCTGTCAGTCAAACAGACGACATCAGTCTCTCTCTGTCAGTCAAACAGACGACATCAGTCTCTCTCTCTGTCAGTCAAACAGACGACATCAGTCTCTCTCTGTCAGTCAAACAGACGGCATCAGTCTCTCTCTCTGTCAGTCAAACAGACAAACAGACGACATCAGTCTCTCTCTCTGTCAAACAGACAAACAGACGACATCAGTCTCTCTCTCTGTCAGTCAAACAGTCAAACAGACGACATCAGTCTCTCTCTCTGTCAGTCAAACAGACGACATCAGTCTCTCTCTCTGTCAGTCAAACAGACGACATCAGTCTCTCTCTCTGTCAGTCAAACAGACGACATCAGTCTCTCTCTGTCAGTCAAACAGACGGCATCAGTCTCTCTCTGTCAGTCAAACAGACGACATCAGTCTCTCTCTGTCAGTCAAACAGACGACATCAGTCTCTCTCTGTCAGTCAAACAGACGACATCAGTCTCTCTCTCTGTCAGTCAAACAGACGACATCAGTCTCTCTCTCTGTCAGTCAAACAGACGACATCAGTCTCTCTCTCTGTCAGTCAAACAGACGACATCAGTCTCTCTCTGTCAGTCAAACAGACGACATCAGTCTCTCTCTCTGTCAGTCAAACAGACGACATCAGTCTCTCTCTGTCAGTCAAACAGACGACATCAGTCTCTCTCTGTCAGTCAAACAGACGACATCAGTCTCTCTCTGTCAGTCAAACAGACGACATCAGTCTCTCTCTGTCAGTCAAACAGACGACATCAGTCTCTCTCTGTCAGTCAAACAGACGACATCAGTCTCTCTCTGTCAGTCAAACAGACGACATCAGTCTCTCTCTCTGTCAGTCAAACAGACGACATCAGTCTCTCTCTGTCAGTCAAACAGACGGCATCAGTCTCTCTCTGTCAGTCAAACAGACGACATCAGTCTCTCTCTGTCAGTCAAACAGACGGCATCAGTCTCTCTCTGTCAGTCAAACAGACGACATCAGTCTCTCTCTCTGTCAGTCAAACAGACGACATCAGTCTCTCTCTGTCAGACAAACAGACGACATCAGTCTCTCTCTCTGTCAGTCAAACAGACGACATCAGTCTCTCTCTGTCAGTCAAACAGACGACATCAGTCTCTCTCTGTCAGTCAAACAGACGGCATCAGTCTCTCTCTGTCAGTCAAACAGACGGCATCAGTCTCTCTCTCTGTCAGTCAAACAGACAACATCAGTCTCTCTCTGTGTCAGTCAAACAGACGACATCAGTCTCTCTCTGTCAGTCAAACAGATGGCATCAGTCTCTCTCTGTCAGTCAAACAGACGACATCAGTCTCTCTCTCTGTCAGTCAAACAGACGACATCAGTCTCTCTCTGTCAGTCAAACAGACGACATCAGTCTCTCTCTGTCAGTCAAACAGACGACATCAGTCTCTCTCTGTCAGTCAAACAGACGACATCAGTCTCTCTCTGTCAGTCAAACAGACGACATCAGTCTCTCTCTGTCAGTCAAACAGACGACATCAGTCTCTCTCTGTCAGTCAAACAGACGACATCAGTCTCTCTCTCTGTCAGTCAAACAGACGGCATCAGTCTCTCTCTGTCAGTCAAACAGAACAGACGACATCAGTCTCTCTCTCTGTCAGTCAAACAGACGACATCAGTCTCTCTCTCTGTCAGTCAAACAGACGACATCAGTCTCTCTCTCTGTCAGTCAAACAGACAAACAGACGACATCAGTCTCTCTCTCTGTCAGTCAAACAGACGACATCAGTCTCTCTCTCTGTCAGTCAAACAGACGACATCAGTCTCTCTCTGTCAGTCAAACAGACGACATCAGTCTCTCTCTGTCAGTCAAACAGACGACATCAGTCTCTCTCTGTCAGTCAAACAGACGACATCAGTCTCTCTCTCTGTCAGTCAAACAGACGACATCAGTCTCTCTCTGTCAGTCAAACAGACGACATCAGTCTCTCTCTGTCAGTCAAACAGACGACATCAGTCTCTCTCTCTGTCAGTCAAACAGACGACATCAGTCTCTCTCTGTCAGTCAAACAGTCAAACAGACGACATCAGTCTCTCTCTGTCAGTCAAACAGACGGCATCAGTCTCTCTCTCTGTCAGACAAACAGACGACATCAGTCTCTCTCTGTCAGTCACACAGTCAAACAGACGACATCAGTCTCTCTCTGTCAGTCAAACAGACGGCATCAGTCTCTCTCTCTGTCAGTCAAACAGACGACATCAGTCTCTCTCTCTGTCAGTCAAACAGACGACACATCAGTCTCTCTCTCTGTCAGTCAAACAGACGACATCAGTCTCTCTCTGTCAGTCAAACAGACGGCATCAGTCTCTCTCTGTCAGACAAACAGACGACATCAGTCTCTCTCTGTCAGTCAAACAGACGGCATCAGTCTCTCTCTGTCAGTCAAACAGACGACATCAGTCTCTCTCTGTCAGTCAAACAGACGACATCAGTCTCTCTCTGTCAGTCAAAACAGACGGCATCAGTCTCTCTCCGTCAGTCAAACAGACGACATCAGTCTCTCTCTGTCAGTCAAACAGATGGCATCAGTCTCTCTCTCTGTCAGTCAAACAGACGGCATCAGTCTCTCTCTCTGTCAGTCAAACAGACGACATCAGTCTCTCTCTCTGTCAGTCAAACAGACGGCATCAGTCTCTCTCTCTGTCAGTCAAACAGACGACATCAGTCTCTCTCTGTCAGTCAAACAGACGACATCAGTCTCTCTCTGTCAGTCAAACAGACGACATCAGTCTCTCTCTGTCAGTCAAACAGACGGCATCAGTCTCTCTCTGTCAGTCAAACAGACGGCATCAGTCTCTCTCTCTGTCAGTCAAACAGACGACATCAGTCTCTCTCTCTGTCAGTCAAACAGTCAAACAGACGGCATCAGTCTCTCTCTGTCAGTCAAACAGACGGCATCAGTCTCTCTCTCTGTCAGTCAAACAGACGACATCAGTCTCTCTCTCTCTGTCAGTCAAACAGACAAACAGACGACATCAGTCTCTCTCTGTCAGTCAAACAGACGACATCAGTCTCTCTCTCTGTCAGTCAAACAGACAAACAGACGACATCAGTCTCTCTCTGTCAGTCAAACAGACGGCATCAGTCTCTCTCTGTCAGTCAAACAGACGGCATCAGTCTCTCTCTGTCAGTCAAACAGACGGCATCAGTCTCTCTCTGTCAGTCAAACAGACGGCATCAGTCTCTCTCTGTCAGTCAAACAGACGACATCAGTCTCTCTCTGTCAGTCAAACAGACGACATCAGTCTCTCTCTGTCAGTCAAACAGACGGCATCAGTCTCTCTCTGTCAGTCAAACAGACGGCATCAGTCTCTCTCTGTCAGTCAAACAGACGGCATCAGTCTCTCTCTGTCAGTCAAACAGACGGCATCAGTCTCTCTCTGTCAGTCAAACAGACGGCATCAGTCTCTCTCTGTCAGTCAAACAGACGGCATCAGTCTCTCTCTGTCAGTCAAACAGACGACATCAGTCTCTCTCTGTCAGTCAAACAGACGACATCAGTCTCTCTCTATCAGTCAAACAGACAAACAGACGACATCAGTCTCTCTCTGTCAGTCAAACAGACGACATCAGTCTCTCTCTGTCAGTCAAACAGACGACATCAGTCTCTCTCTGTCAGTCAAACAGACGACATCAGTCTCTCTCTGTCAGTCAAACAGACGACATCAGTCTCTCTCTGTCAGTCAAACAGACAACATCAGTCTCTCTCTCTGCTCAGCTGTGTGAGGCAGAGTGGACTGAGAGCAGCTGTGCTGTGTGAGGGAGAGGGAGAGAGAGGTCAATAGCAGGTGTTTAATTGATCCGGTGAATTTAAACTAATAGAAACAGCTCCAACATACTCTAACATATTTTTTTTATTTTTTATTTATTTAACTAGTCAGTTAAGAACATATTCTTAATTTCAATGACGGCCTGGGAACAGTGGGTAAACTGCCTGTTCAGGCAGAACGACAGATTTGTACCTTGTCAGCTCAGGGGTTTGAACTCGCAAACCTTCCGGTTACTAGTCCAACGCTCTAACCACTAGGCTACGCTGCCGCACACATATGACATACTCTGACGACAAGGTCTCTGACGATAAGGTCTCTGATGATAAGGTCTCTGATGATAAGGTCTCTGATGATAAGGTCTCTGATGATAAGGTCTCTGATGATAAGGTCTTTGATGATAAGGTCTCTGATGATAAGGTCTTTGATGATAAGGTCTCTGATGATAAGGTCTCTGATGATAAGGTCTCTGATGATAAGGTCTCTGATGATAAGGTCTCTGATGATAAGGTCTCTGATGATAAGGTCTTTGATGATAGATGATAAGGTCTCTGATGATTGACAAGGTCTCTGATGATAAGGTCTCTGATGATAAGGTCTCTGATGATAAGGTCTCTGATGACAAGGTCTCTGACGATAAGGTCTCTGATGATAAGGTCTCTGATGATAAGGTCTCTGATGATAAGGTCTCTGATGATAAGGTCTTTGATGATAAGGTCTCTGATGATAAGGTCTTTGATGATAAGGTCTCTGATGATAAGGTCTCTGATGATAAGGTCTCTGACGACAAGGTCTCTGACGATAAGGTCTTTGATGATAAGGTCTCTGACAACAAGGTCTCGGATGATAAGGTCATTGATGATAAGGTCTCTGACGATAAGGCCTCTGACGACAAGGTCTCTGATGATAAGGTCTCTGATGATAAGGTCTCTGACGACAAGGTCTCTGATGATAAGGTCTCTGATGATAAGGTCTCTGATGACAAGGTCTCTGATGATAAGGTCTCTGATGATAAGGTCTCTGATGATAAGGTCTCTGACGATAAGGTCTCTGATGATAAGGTCTCTGACGATAAGGTCTCTGATGATAAGGTCTCTGATGATAAGGTCTCTGATGATAAGGTCTCTGATGATAAGGTCTCTGACGACAAGGTCTCTGATGATAAGGTCACTGATGATAAGGTCTCTGACGATAAGGTCTTTGATGACAAGGTCTCTGACGACAAGGTCTCTGATGATAAGGTCTCTGACGATAAGGTCTCTGATGACAAGGTCTCTGACGACAAGGTCTCTGATGGCAAGGTCTCTGACGATAAGGTCTCTGATGATAAGGTCTCTGATGATAAGGTCTCTGATGACAAGGTCTTGGATGACAAGGTCTCTGACGACAAGGTCTCTGATGATAAGGTCTCTGACGACAAGGTCTCTGATGATAAGGTCTCTGATGATAAGGTCTCTGACGATAAGGTCTTTGACGATAGATGATAAGGTCTCTGATGATAAGGTCTCGGATGACAAGGTCTCTGATGATAAGGTCTCTGATGATAAGGTCTCGGATGACAAGGTCTCTGATGATAAGGTCTCTGACGACAAGGTCTCTGATGATAAGGTCTCTGACGATAAGGTCTCTGACGACAAGGTCTCTGATGATAAGGTCTCTGACGACAAGGTCTCTGATGATACGGTCTCTGATGATAAGGTCTCTGATGATAAGGTCTCTGATGATACGGTCTCTGATGATAAGGTCTCTGATGATAAGGTCTCTGATGATAAGGTCTCTGATGACAAGGTCTCTGATGACAAGGTCTCTGACGATAAGGTCTCTGACGACAAGGTCTCTGATGATAAGGTCTCTGATGATAAGGTCTCTGATGATAAGGTCTCTGACGACAAGGTCTCTGATGATAAGTTCTCTGATGATAAGGTCTCTGACGATAAGGTCTCTGATGATAAGGTCTCTGACGATAAGGTCTCTGATGATAAGGTCTCTGATGATAAGGTCTCTGATGACAAGGTCTCTGATGATAAGGTCTCTGATGATAAGGTCTCTGACGATAAGGTCTCTGATGATAAGGTCTCTGATGACAAGGTCTCTGACGACAAGGTCTCTGATGACAAGGTCTCTGACGACAAGGTCTCTGATGACAAGGTCTCTGATGATAAGGTCTCTGATGATAAGGTCTTGGATGACAAGGTCTCTGATGATAAGGTCTCTGATGATAAGGTCTCTGACGATAAGGTCTCTGACGACAAGGTCACTGACGACAAGGTCTCTGACGACAAGGTCTCTGATGATAAGGTCTCTGACGATAAGGTCTCTGACGACAAGGTCACTGACGACAAGGTCTCTGACGACAAGGTCTCTGATGATAAGGTCTCGATGACAAGGTCTCTGATGATAAGGTCTCTGATGACAAGGTCTCTGATTATAAGGTCTCTGATGATAAGGTCTCTGACGACAAGGTCTCTGATGACAAGGTCTCTGATGATAAGGTCTCTGATGATACGGTCTCTGATGACAAGGTCTCTGATGATAAGGTCTCTGATGACAAGGTCTCTGGATGACAAGGTCTCTGATGATAAGGTCTCTGACGACAAGGTCTCTGACGACAAGGTCTCTGATGATAAGGTCTCTGATGATAAGGTCTCTGACGACAAGGTCTCTGATGATAAGGTCTCTGACGATAAGGTCTCTGATGATAAGGTCTCTGACGACAAGGTCTCTGACGACAAGGTCTCTGATGATAAGGTCTCTGATGATAAGGTCTCTGATGACAAGGTCTCTGACGACAAGGTCTCTGACGACAAGGTCTCTGATGATAAGGTCTCTGACGATAAGGTCTCTGATGATAAGGTCTCTGACGACAAGGTCTCTGACGATAAGGTCTTTGATGATAAGGTCTCTGACAACAAGGTCTCGGATGATAAGGTCATTGATGATAAGGTCTCTGACGATAAGGCCTCTGACGATAAGGTCTCCGATGATAAGGTCTCTGACGATAATGTCTCTGACGATAAGGTCTCTGACGACAAGGTCTCTGATGATAAAGTAGGTTAATGATTCACACTGACGATTCACTGAAGGACGTTATGCAATGGGACAACATTTCCAAACTCCTCATACTGTAAAAGTTCCAGCAATTACGGCGTTGCTATAAAAGGACTTGTTCATGAATCATGGGATGGTCGACACCAAATGGCACCCTATGCCCTACGTAGTGCACAACAATCTTGCCGAAAGCAGTGAACTATGTAGTGAATAGGGTACCATTTGAGATACAGTCTGTATCTCAGTCTGACTGATGGCAGAGCCTCACTTCAAGGTCTGTTAGAGAAAGATCTCCGGTCTTCTGAGAGGTGGGTTCTGCTCTGGTATAAATTGAATACTGGATCCAGGAATAAGCTTCACGGCTGAGTGTCTGTCTCTGTGCGATAGTGTAGCAGCTCTCTGACTGTGTTCAATGAATGGGAAACTGTAAACCAGGAGACTTGGTGATGAATGGAAGGGTCGGTGTCGTCCAGACGTGGTCATCTGGGAAAAGCATTTCAATAAAAAAGACGAATTGAAAAGGAAAGGTGAACGCTGACACAAACAGGCTACACACACACACACACACACACACACACACACACACACACACACACACACACACACACACACACACACACACACACACACACACACACACACACACACACACAGGCTGCACACACACACACACAACACACACACACACACACACAAACACACACAGGCTGCACACACACACACACACACACACACACACACACACACACACACACACACACACACACACACACACACACACACACACACACACACAGGCTGCACACAGGTCTACTAAACCTGTTGTATTCAGCATTTCACTGTGAGGTCTACTACACCTGTTGTATTCATCATTTCACTGTAAGGTCTACTACACCTGTTGTATTCAGCATTTCACTGTGAGGTCTACTACACCTGTTGTATTCATCATTTCACTGTAAGGTCTA
Source organism: Oncorhynchus keta (assembly GCF_023373465.1). NCBI lineage: Eukaryota > Metazoa > Chordata > Actinopteri > Salmoniformes > Salmonidae > Oncorhynchus > Oncorhynchus keta. Next base: position 81,022,274 of record NC_068448.1, read on the forward strand.
CTACACCTGTTGTATTCAGCATTTCACTGTGAGGTCTACTAAACCTGTTGTATTCAGCATTTCACTGTGAGGTCTACTAAACCTGTTGTATTCAGCATTTCACTGTGAGGTCTACTACACCTGTTGCATTCAGCGCACGTGACAAATATACTTTGATTTTAATTTGATAGTTGAAAGGTTAATGCCTGAATGCATAAGAGGCGGGACTAGGTCCACGGCAGTGCTGTGCTCATTTGACAAAGCTCCTGTCAATCTTCTGACCACCATAAGCGTTTAGGCTGCTTTGAATGTCACCCTGGTTCTAGTGTTATAGTCATTAATATATTATATATAATATATTAGCAACATTACGTTATTATCATAAACGTCATGCAACACACTAGAACAATTTACAATGAACAGGAAGAGGAAGGAACAGTGGGTTAACTGGCCTATGAACAGGAAGAGGAAGGAACAGTGGGTTAACTGGCCTATGAACAGGAAGAGGAAGGAACAGTGGGTTAACTGGCCTATGAACAGTGGGTTAACTGGCCTATGAACAGGAAGAGGAAGGAACAGTGGGTTAACTGGCCTATGAACAGTGGGTTAACTGGCATATGAACAGGAAGAGGAAGGAACAGTGGGTTAACTGGCCTATGAACAGTGGGTTAACTGGCATATGAACAGGAAGAGGAAGGAACAGTGGGTTAACTGGCCTATGAACAGGAAGAGGAAGGAACAGTGGGTTAACTGGCCTATGAACAGGAAGAGGAAGGAACAGTGGGTTAACTGGCCTATGAACAGGAAGAGGAAGGAACAGTGGGTTAACTGGCCTATGAACAGGAAGAGGAAGGAACAGTGGGTTAACTGGCCTATGAACAGGAAGAGGAAGGAACAGTGGGTTAACTGGCCTATGAACAGGAAGAGGAAGGAACAGTGGGTTAACTGGCCTATGAACAGTGGGTTAACTGGCCTATGAACAGTGGGTTAACTGGCCTATGAACAGTGGGTTAACTGGCCTATGAACAGGAAGAGGAAGGAACAGTGGGTTAACTGCCTTGTTCAGGTGCAGAACGACAGATTTTTACGTTGTCAGCTCAGGGAATCAATCTAGCAACCTTTCGGTTACTGGCCCAACGCTCTAACCACTAGGCTACCTGCCACCCCTGAACCAGTTAACCTAATGGTATTATTATTGATTATATAACCAGTTAACCCAATGGTATTATTATTGATTAGCACCAGTTAACCTAATGGTATTATTATTGATTATAGAACCAGTTAACCGAATGGTATTATCATTGATTATAGAACCAGTTAACCGAATGGTATTATCATTGATTATAGAACCAGTTAACCTAATGGTATTATTATTGATTGTAGAACCAGTTAACCTAATGGTATTATTATTGATTATAGAACCAGTTAACCTAATGGTATTATTATTGATTATGGAACCAGTTAACCTTATGGTATTATTATTGATTGTAGAACCAGTTAACCTTATGGTATTATCATTGATTATAGAACCAGTTAACCTTATGGTATTATTATTGGTTATAGAAGCAGTTAACCTTATGGTATTATTATTAGTTAGCACCAGGTAACCATGCAGCAACAGAGACAGTCTTCATTAGAATGAATAAACCCAATGAGTTCACACTGTGAAATAAGCTCCCCACTGATTGGCTGTTTTGGAGAAAATATCTCACAATTAAATCCCAATTTGTTTGCTTTAACTCCCACAGTGTTGGTCTTTAAGGCCGAAATCAGGTATCACTGTAATCCCTAACATAATTTATCAGGTATCACTGTAATCCCTAACATCATTTATCATGTATCACTGTAATCCCTAACATCATTTATCAGGTATCACTGTAATCCCTAACATCATTTATCAGGTATCACTGTAATCCCTAACATCATTTATCAGGTATCACTGTAATCCCTAACATCATTTATCAGGTATCACTGTAATCCCTAACATCATTTATCAGGTATCACTGTAATCCCTAACATCATTTATCAGGTATCACTGTAATCCCTAACATCATTTATCGGGTATCACTGTAATCCCTAACATCATTTATCAGGTATCACTGTAATCCCTAACATCATTTATCAGGTATCACTGTAATCCCTAACATCATTTATCAGGTATCACTGTAATCCCTAACATCATTTATCAGGTATCACTGTAATCCCTAACATCATTTATCAGGTATCACTGTAATCCCTAACATCATTTATCGGGTATCACTGTAATCCCTAACATAATTTATCAGGTATCACTGTAATCCCTAACATCATTTATCGGGTATCACTGTAATCCCTAACATCATTTATCAGGTATCACTGTAATCCCTAACATCATTTATCAGGTATCACTGTAATCCCTAACATCATTTATCAGGTATCACTGTAATCCCTAACATCATTTATCAGGTATCACTGTAATCCCTAACATCATTTATCAATTCCAGCAACTCACCATGAAACGGATGTCTGTGTAAACTTCAATGTCGTTAGCTGTAGGAGTTCTCACGTTCTTTTACATCGGCAACTGTAGATCCATAGGTCTTTAAATAAATGAAAAAGTCATATGTCCAGTGAGGCTAAGCTGATAGAAGTTTCTCCTTGAAGAATAGGAATATACACTAGTTATTTTAATCACTGGCGCACTTCCATGTCCTCTGCAGGCAACGAATCCTAATTAAGGATGTTATTTATTTATTTATTTTCATTTCACCTTTATTTAACCAGGTAGGCTAGTTGAGAACACCTTTATTTAACCAGGTAGGCCAGTTGAGAACACCTTTATTTAACCAGGTAGGCTAGTTGAGAACATGTTCTCATTTATAACTTCCAGACGTTCTAGACGACCAATTCTTATTGCTTTTAGCCGCACCCTTATTCTACTCCTCCTATGTTCCTCTGGCGATGTAGAGGTGAATCCAGGCCCTGCAGTGCCTAGCTCCACTCCTATTCCCCAGGCGCTCTCTTTTGACGACTTCTGTAACCGTAATTGCCTTGGTTTCATGCATGTTAACATTAGAAGCCTCCTCCCTAAGTTTGTTCTATTCACTGCTTTAGCACACTCTGCCAACCCGGATGTTCTAGCTGTGTCTGAATCCTGGCTTAGGAAGACCACCAAAAATTCTGACATTTTAATTCCAAACTACAACATTTTCAGACAAGATAGAACTGCCAAAGGGGGCGGTGTTGCAATCTACTGCAAATATAGCCTGCAGAGTTCTGTCCTACTATCCAGGTCTGTACCCAAACAATTTGAACTTCTGCTTTTAAAAATCCACCTCTCTAAAAACATGTCTCTCATCGTTGCCGCCTGCTATAGACCACCCTCTGCCCCCAGAGGGGCCAGATGTATACAGAATGGTGTCGTCTGCATAGAGGTGGATCAGAGAATCACCTGCAGCGAGAGCGACATCATTGATATATACAGAGAAAATAGTCGGCCCGAGAATTGAACCCTGTGGCACCCCCATAGAGACTGCCAGAGGTCCGGACAACAGGCCCTCCGATTTGACACACTGAACTCTGTCTGAGAGGTAGTTGCTGAACCAGGCGAGGCAATCATTTGAGAAACCAAGGCTGTTAAGTCTGCCGATGAGGATGTGGTGATTGACAGAGTTATAACTGAAATGTGTTTGTGTTAAGACAATTCATAGCAGATTTTATATTTCTCTTCTTCATTTCCCTCGGCATTGTTGGAAAGGTCCCGTAAGTAAGCATGTCACTGTTAGGTCTACACCTGTTGTTTACAAACCAGGAGACAAATACAATTTGATTTGATCATGTCCTATGCGCACTTAAAGGCATTACATGTGTGTGCCTCGTACGGTCTTATCGCATGTCTTAATGCCTGTAGTCAGAGTAGGAACAGTGAACAGAGTGAGAGGTTGGTGCAGGCTATGAATTGTCATGGCAGTTTCTAGCAGGTGTTATACTTGAGCAATAAGGCACAAAGGGGGTGTGATATATGGCCAATATACCACCACCCATGAGGAGTCTTATTGCTGTTATTAACGGGTTACCAACGTAATTAGAGCAGTAAAAATACATGTTTTTTCATAGCCGTGGTTATACGGTCTGATATACCACGGCTGTCAACCAATCAGCATTCAGGGCTCGAACCACCCAGTTTATAATGCACTATAAATGTATCACAAGGTATCACACAAATTGTGTGAAAAGTGATGGGATAAACAGGAAAAGAGGACAGGTTCAGACAATGTGTTGGTACAGGAGACTGACAATGTGTTGGTACAGGAGACTGACAATGTGTTGGTACAGGAGACTGACAATGTGTTGGTACAGGAGACTGGGCCACAGGTTCAGACAATGTGTTGGTACAGGAGACTGACAATGTGTTGGTACAGGAGACTGACAATGTGTTGGTACAGGAGACTGACAATGTGTTGGTACAGGAGACTGACAATGTGTTGGTACAGGAGACTGACAATGTGTTGGTGCAGGAGACTGACAATGTGTTGGTACAATGTGACAATTGGTACAGGAGACTGACAATGTGTTGGTACAGGAGACTGACAATGTGTTGGTACAAGACTGACAATGTGTTGGTACAGGAGACTGACAATGTGTTGGTACAGGAGACTGACAATGTGTTGGTACAGGAGACTGACAATGTGTTGGTACAGGAGACTGACAATGTGTTGGTACAGGAGACTGGGCAACAGGTTGAGACAATGTGTTGGTACAGGAGACTGACAATGTGTTGGTGCAGGAGACTGACAATGTGTTGGTACAGGAGACTGACAATGTGTTGGTACAGGAGACTGACAATGTGTTGGTACAGGAGACTGACAATGTGTTGGTACAGGAGACTGACAATGTGTTGGTGCAGGAGACTGACAATGTGTTGGTACAGGAGACTGACAATGTGTTGGTACAGGAGACTTGGTACAGGAGACTGACAATGTGTTGGTACAGGAGACTGACAATGTGTTGGTACAGGAGACTGACAATGTGTTGGTACAGGAGACTGACAATGTGTTGGTACAGGAGACTGGGCCACAGGTTCAGACAATGTGTTGGTACAGGAGACTGACAATGTGTTGGTACAGGAGACTGACAATGTGTTGGTACAGGAGACTGACAATGTGTTGGTACAGGAGACTGACAATGTGTTGGTACAGGAGACTGACAATGTGTTGGTACAGGAGACTGGGCCACAGGTTCAGACAATGTGTTGGTACAGGAGACTGACAATGTGTTGGTACAGGAGACTGACAATGTGTTGGTACAGGAGACTGACAATGTGTTGGTACAGGAGACTGGGCCACAGGTTTAGACAATGTGTTGGTACAGGAGACTGACAATGTGTTGGTACAGGAGACTGACAATGTGTTGGTACAGGAGACTGACAATGTGTTGGTGCAGCGAGGTCCTTCTTTCTAAATGATTCTGTTCTGCTCGGCTGAGCTCTTTGATGAAAGTCTAAATGGTTTTTGGATTGGTTAGAATCAACAGGGTCGCCGGGCGGATTAGCACTTCCTCTTTCCTCTGCCTTGATGTTTAATTAGTGAGTCTTATTGAACTGTCAGACAGTGAATGTTAGCCAAGGCCCCGAGGGAGAAGACAGGAGTAGGAGTGGAAGGTAGGAGAATATAATAGAGATGCATGCTCTTGCCTTCTGCTAACTAGCCAGGTTGTTACCACAGCCCTTAAAACACATTCCAGACGAAGCAGAAAGTCTGGGTCCGTCGTTGGAATGACTCTGCTTAAAACCGTAGTCAAGGTGAATCAGTGTTATTTCTCCTTTCAGGGGAAATAAGTGACATATTCAATTCAAACTTTATTTGTCACATGCACCGAATACAATAAGTATAGACCTTACTGTGAAATGTTTACTGACAAGCCCTTAACCAACAGTGCAGTTCAAGAAAAGTTAAGAAAATATTTACCAAATAGACTAAAGTAACACAATAAGAATATGAATAACGCTATATACAGGGTGTTACGATACAGAGTCAATGTGGAGGCTATATACAGGGGGTACCAGTACAGAGTAAATTTGGAGGCTATATACAGGGTATTACGGTACTGAGTCAGTGTGGAGGCTATATACAGGGTATTACAGTACTGAGTCAATGTGGAGGCTATATACAGGGTGTTACGGTACTGAGTCAGTGTGGAGGCTATATACAGGGTATTACGGTACTGAGTCAGTGTGGAGGCTATATACAGGGTATTACGGTACTGAGTCAATTGTGGAGGCTTTATACAGTGTATTACGGTACAGAGTCAATGTGGAGGCTTTATAGTGTATTACGGTACAGAGTCAGTGTGGAGGCTTTATACAGGGTATTAAGGTACTGAGTCAATATGGAGGCTTTATACAGTGTATTACGGTACATAGTCAGTGTGGAGGCTATATACAGGGTATTACGGTGCAGAGTCAGTGTGGAGGCTATATACAGTGGGAACCGGTACTGAGTCAGTGTGGAGGCTTTATACAGTGGGAACCGGTACTGAGTCTGTGTGGAGGCTTTATACAGTGTATTACGGTACTAAGTCAATGTGGAGGCTATATACAGGGTATTACGGTACTGAGTCAGTGTAGAGGCTTTATACAGGGTATTACGGCACCGAGTCAGTGAAGAGGCTTTATACAGTGTATTACGGTACTGAGTCAAAGTGGAGGCTATATACAGGGTATTACAGTACTGAGTCAGTGTGGAGGCTTTATACAGTGGGAACCGGTACTGAGTCAGTGTGGAGGCTTTATACGGTGTATTACGGTACTGAGTCAGTGTGGAGGCTATATACAGGGTATTACGGTACTGAGTCAGTGTGGAGGCTTTATACAGGGTATTACGGTACTGAGTCAGTGTGGAGGCTTTATACAGTGGGAACCGGTACCGAGTCAGTGTGGAGGCTGTATACAGTGGGAACCGGTACTGAGTCAGTGTGGAGGCTTTATACAGTGGGAACCGGTACCGAGTCAGTGTGGAGGCTATATACAGTGGGAACCGGTACCGAGTCAGTGTGGAGGCTATATACAGTGGGAACCGGTACTGAGTCAGTGTGGAGGCTATATACAGTGGGAACCGGTACTGAGTCAGTGTGGAGGCTTTATACAGTGGGAACCGGTACCGAGTCAGTGTGTGGGGGACAGGCTTGTAGAGCTAATCTGTACATGTAGGTAGGGGCGAAGGGACTATGCAGAGGTAACAAACAATCCGCTAGTAGCAGCAGTGTACAAGAGGGTGGGGGGGTGTCAATGTAAATTGTCCGGTGGTGATTTTTATGAATTGTTCAGCATTCAAATGGCTTGGGGATTTAAGCTGTTGAGGGGCCTTTTGGTCCATGACTTGGTACTCCGGTACCGCTTGCCGTGCGGTAGCAGAGAAAACAGTCTGTAACTTGGGGTGTAGAAGCTGTTGAGGGTCCTGTTGGTTTCAGACTCCGGTACCTCTTGCCGTGCGGTAGCAGAGAAAACAGTCTGTAACTTGGGTGACTGGAGACTTTGACAATTTGTCTCCAGAGTGCCTCTGCTAAGGATTTCAGAGATTAAAGAACAAATTCATCTTAAACTAACAAGGGGAACGTTTCTTGCCCTTTACTGTACCCCAGATTACCCCTTAATTCGAGCACTGGGTGAACTAGTACAGGTTCTATTAGAAACACTGGAAAGGTGTCACAAGATCCTCTAGCTAGCCGCTAAGTCCATTAGCTAGCCGCTAAGTCCATTAGCAAGCCGCTAAGTCCATTAGCAAGCCGCTAAGTCCATTAGCAAGCCGCTAAGTACATTAGCAAGCCGCTAAGTCCATTAGCAAGCCGCTAAGTCCATTAGCTAGCCGCTAAGTCCATTGGCAAGCCGCTAAGTCCATTAGCAAGCCGCTAAGTCCATTAGCAAGCCGCTAAGTCCATTACCTAGCCGCTAAGTCCATTAGCAAGCCGCTAAGTCCATTAGCAGGCCGCTAAGTCCATTAGCAAGCCGCTAAGTCCATTAGCTAGCTGCTAAGTCCATTATTGGTTTTCCCTTCATGGAGAACCCCCCCCCCCCCCTACCTCCTTCAAACAATACTTTAAGTCCATTAGCAAGCCGCTAAGTCCCTTAGCAAGCCGCTAAGTCCATTAGCAAGCCGCTAAGGCCATTAGCAGGCCGCTAAGTCCATTAGGAAGCCGCTAAGTCCATTAGCTAGCTGCTAAGTCCATTATTGGTTTTCCCTTCATGGAGAACCCCCCCCTCCTTCAAACAACAATTTAAGTCCAGGAGATTTTCTTCACCTCGATTTTGGCGCTCCGGTACCGCTTGCCATGCAGTAGCAGAGAAAACAGTCTATAACTTGGGTGACTCGAGTCTCTGACAATTTTATGTGCTTTCCTCTGGCACCGCCTAGTATATAGTTCATGGATGACAGGAAGCTTGGCCCCAGTGATGTACTGGGCCATTTGCCGGTCTGTAGCGCCTTCCAGTCAGATGTCTAGCAGTTGCCGTACCAGGCAGTGATGCAACCGGTCAGGATGCTCTCGAAGGTGCAGATGTAGACCCTTTTGAGGATCTGAGGACCCATGCCAAATCTTTTCAGTCTTCTGAGGGGGAAAAGGTGTTGTCGTGCCCTCTTCACGACTGTCTTGGTATGTTTGGACCATGATAGTTCGTTGGTGATGTGGACACCAAGGAACTTGAAACTCTCGACCCACTGCACTACAGCCCCGTCGATGTTAATGGAGGCCTGTTCGGCCCACCTTTTCCTGTAGTCCACAATCAGCTCCTTGGTCTTGCTCACATTGAGGGAGAGGTTGTTGTCCTGGCACCACACTGCCAGTTCTCTGACCTTCTCCCTATAGGCCGTCTCACCTTTGTCGGTGACCCCTGCTGCTGTGTAGGAAAACATCAAGCTCATATTAAACTGACTACTGTCCTACTCCATTGAGAAGAGGCTATTAGCATGCACCTCAACAAGCAACGTTTTTAACGGACACAAAATGTGTGTTACAATTACTAAGAAGTCTGACCCAGACCTGCCATTCCCCTCCGCCCCTCCTCCCTCTTCCCTCCCACTGTCTCTCCTTCCCACTGACCCCCCCTCTACTTCCCCTATCCCCTGTGTCTGAAGCTCAACAACTCACGCTGACCCTTTGTATTTTAGAATTTAAATGATGCCAGGCCTAGGCTGGGATCTCATTCCAGGAACATCTGGCTGGGATCTCATTCCAGAACACCTGGCTGGGATCTCATTCCAGGAACACCTGGCTGGGATCGCATTCCAGGAACACCTGGCTGGGATCTCATTCCAGAGACACCTGGCTGGGATCTCATTCCAGAACACCTGGCTGGGATCTCATTCCAGGAACACCTGGCTGGGATCTCATTCCAGAACACCTGGCTGGGATCTCATTCCAGAACACCTGGCTGGGATCTCATTCCAGGAACACCTGGCTGGGATATCATTCCAGGAACACCTGGCTGGGATATCATTCCAGGAACACCTGGCTGGGATATCATTCCAGGAACACCTGGCTGGGATATCATTCCAGGAACACCTGGCTGGGACCTCATTCCAGAACACCTGGCTGGGATCTCATTCCAGGAACACCTGGCTGGGATCTCATTCCAGAACACCTGGCTGGGATCTCATTCCAGAACACCTGGCTGGGATCTCATTCCAGGAACACCTGGCTGGGATATCATTCCAGGAACACCTGGCTGGGATATCATTCCAGGAACACCTGGCTGGGATATCATTCCAGGAACACCTGGCTGGGATATCATTCCAGGAACACCTGGCTGGGATATCATTCCAGGAACACCTGGCTGGGATCTCATTCCAGAACACCTGGCTGGGACCTCATTCCAGAACACCTGGCTGGGATCTCATTCCAGGAACACCTGGCTGGGATCTCATTCCAGGAACACCTGGCTGGGATCTCATTCCAGAACACCTGGCTGGGATATCATTCCAGGAACACCTGGCTGGGTATCATTCCAGGAACACCTGGCTGGGATCTCATTCCAGGAACATCTGGCTGGGATCTCATTCCAGGAACACCTGGCTGGGATCTCATTCCAGGAACACCTGGCTGGGATATCATTCCAGGAACACCTGGCTGGGATATCATTCCAGGAACACCTGGCTGGGATATCATTCCAGGAACACCTGGCTGGGATCTCATTCCAGAGACATCTGGCTGGGATCTCATTCCAGGAACACCTGGCTGGGATCTCGTTCCTGGAACAATAGGCTGGGAACTCATTCCAGAGACATCTGGCTGGGACCTCATTCCAGAGACACCTGGCTGGGTTTGATGTAAAGCATGGGCATTATTAAATACCCCTGGGTATAAAGGAGGATGAGGTAATTTACTGCAGAGAAGAGAGGCTGTGTTATTATAGACTTGATGGGCTGGTTAGCAGCCTAGTCCGTAATTGATCTGTGTGTGTGTGTGTGTGTGTGTGTGTGTGTGTGTGTGTGTGTGTGTGTGTGTGTGTGTGTGTGTGTGTGTGTGTGTGTGTGTGTGTGTGTGTGTGTGTGCGTGTGTGTGTGTGTGTGTGTGTGTGTGTGTGTGTGTGTGTGTGTGTTTGGAATGTCACGTGCCGTGCCAGCATGCATGGCTGTCTGTCTGGAGTTGTGTGTGTGAATTGAATGCAAACATCACCTCGCTCACGCCGAGACATATATATGGCGTTTTGCTCTTTCCTGCCTGGCCACTGAGCAACTCAGAGGGGAAGAACAATTTGATTTACAAACCCAGGAATAAAGAATACAAGGTGATACATGGAGGGATTGGTGGGTCTGCTCCTTTAGGTCATCGGGTCTTGAGGGGATTTAAAGTAGAGATCACCGGACCTGTGGACAACAACCATCTACAGCATTAAAACGATTATATTCCCTCCAATGATGAAGAGAATGTGCACTTACGTCATACCCAGTCTAGTCTCCTGATATGGTGTGTTTCCTACTGTACCTACATCATACCCAGTCTTGTCTCCTGATATGGTGTGTTCCTACTGTACCTACATCATACCCAGTCTTGTCTCCTGATATGGTGTGTTCCTACTGTACCTACATCATACCCAGTCTAGTCTCCTGATATGGTGTGTTTCCTACTGTACCTACATCATACCCAGTCTTGTCTCCTGATATGGTGTGTTCCTACTGTACCTACATCATACCCAGTCTTGTCTCCTGATATGGTCTGTTCCTACTGTACCTACATCATACCCAATCTAGTCTCCTGATATGGTGTGTTCCTTCATTCCTTTATGTACTGCACCTGCATAACGTGTGTGTGTGTGGTGAGTGTGAGTGTGTGTCTGTGTCTGTGTCTGTGTGTGGTGAGTGTGTGTGTGTGTGTGTGTGTGTGTGTGTGTGTGTGTGTGTGTGTGTGTGTGTGTGTGTGTGTGTGTTTCCTACTGTGTAGCAGTCATAGCAGTGTAATTTCCATTGTGTATTCAGCAGCTAGCACTGTGCAGCAGTCGTTTCCATTGTGTTGCGGTAGCTGCACCTTGCAGCCCAGTCGTTTCCATTGTGTTGCGGTAGCTGTAGCACCTTGCAGCAGTCTTTTCCATTGTGTTGCGGTAGCTAGCACCTTGCATCATCGTTTCCATTGTAGTCTCCTGCACCTTGCAGTGTCGTTTCCATTGTGTTATGGTAGCTGCACCTGCAGCACGTCGTTTCCATTGTGTTGAGTGTAGCTGTTGCAGCAGTCATTTCCATTGTGTTGCGGTAGCTGTGTGCAGCAGTCATTTCCATTGTGTTGTGGTAGCTAGCACCTTGCAGCAGTCATTTCCATTGTGTTGTGGTAGCTGCACCTTGCAGTGTCATTTCCATTGTGTTGCGGTAGCTAGCACCTTGCAGCAGTCATTTCCATTGTGTTGCAGCAGCTAGCACCTTGCAGCAGTCGTTTCCATTGTGTTGCTGTAGCTAGCACCTTGCAGCAGTCGTTTCCATTGTGTTGCAGTAGCTAGCACCTTGCAGCAGTCGTTTCCATTGTGTTGCTGTAGCTAGCACCTTGCAGCAGTCGTTTCCATTGTGTTGCAGTAGCTAGCACCTTGCAGCAGTCATTTCCATTGTGTTGCTGTAGCTAGCACCTTGCAGCAGTCGTTTCCATTGTGTTGCTGTAGCTAGCACCTTGGAGCAGTCGTGTCCATTGTGTTGCGGTAGCTAGCACCTTGCAGCAGTCATTTCCATTGTGTTGCGGTAGCTAGCACCTTGCAGCAGTCATTTCCATTGTGTTGCTGTAGCTAGCACCTTGCAGCAGTCGTTTCCATTGTGTTGCGGTAGCTAGCACCTTGCAGCAGTCATTTCCATTGTGTTGCGGTAGCTAGCACCTTGCAGCAGTCGTTTCCATTGTGTTGCGGTAGCTAGCACCTTGCAGCAGTCATTTCCATTGTGTTGCGGTAGCTATGGCCCCCAATAACACATACCAATAACTAGGGGGAGGCTGTCTGCAAGCCAGCCAGTCAGACTAGTAAAGCAAGACAAGCTAATTCCTATGCATGCTCTCCACCACTCAGGCAATACACATACAGGAGTGTAGATGAATACAAAATCAAAAAATGACTTATTTTGGTCAGGTGGAACAGGGTAGGTTAAAGATATCACTAGTGCCTGGTAAAGCACATGACCACAACTGAATAAAATACAGGCTTAATGCTCATCCAATCAGCTGATAAAATCTCATTTTATTTCTCACATACAGTACAATTGTTTAGCAGATGTTATTGCGAAATGCTCGTGCTTCTAGTTCCAACATTGAAGCAATATCTAACAAGTAAAATCTAACAATTTCGCAACAAATACCTAATATACACAAATCTAAGTAAAGGAATGGAATACGAATATATACATATATGGATAAGCAATTTAGAGTGGCATAGGCTAAGATGCAATAGAAAATGTAGAGTACAGTATATCCAGTGGCATGTTCAAGTCAGCATTTTTCATATTTTGTTGCCTTACAATCTGGAATTAAAATAGATTTTTGGAGGGTTTGTATTGTATGATTTACACAACACACCTACCACTTTGAAGATGCAAAATATATTCTATTGTGTAACAAACAAGAAGTAAGACAAGAAAACGGAAAACTTGAGCGTGCATAACTATTCACCCCCCCAAAGTCAATACTTTGCAGAGCCACCTTTTGCAGCAATTACAGCTACAAGTATCTTGGGGTATGTCTCTATAAGCTTGGCACATCTAGCCACTGGGACTTTTGTCCATTCTTCAAAGCAAAACTCCTCCAGCTCTTTCGAGTTGGATGGGTTCTGCTGGTGTACGGCAATTTTTAAGTCATACCCCAGATTCTCAATTGGATGAAGGTCTGGGATTTTACTAGGCCATTCCAAGACATTTAAATGTTTCCCCTTAAACCACTATAGTGTTGCTTTAGCAGTATACTTAGGGTCATTGTCCTGCTGGAAGGTGAACCTCTGTCCCAGTATCAAATCTCTGTAAGACAAATAGTTTCCCTCAAGTTTCCGTCAAGAATTTCCCTGTATTTAGATCCATCCATCATTCCTTCAATTCTGACCAGTTTCCCAGTCCCTGCCGATGAAAACCCTCCCCACAGCATGATGCTGCCACCACCATGCTTCACTGGATGGTTTCTCGGGGTGATGGGAGGTATTGGGTTTGCTACAGACAAAGTGTTTTCCTTGATGGCCAAAAAGTTCAATTTAAGTCTCATCTGACCAGAGTAACTTCTTCCACCAGTGAGTTTTGGTGGGTGGCCCTCTCTTAGCAGGTTTGTTGTGGTGCCATATTCTTTACATTTTTAATATTCAATTTATTGGATGTTCAAAGTTTCAGACATTTCTGTATAACCCAACCCTGTTCTGTACTTCTCCACCACTCTGTCCCTGACCTGTTTGGAGTGTGCATTGGTCTTCGTGGTGCTGCTTGCTTAGTGGTGTTGCAGACTCTGGGGCCTTTTAGAACAGGTGTATATATACTGAGATCATGTGACAGATTATGGGACACTTAGATTGCACACAGGCAGACTTTATTTATCTAATTATGTGACTTCTGAAGGTACATCATTATTTGTCCCAGATCTTATTTAGGGGCTTCAGAGCAAAGGGGGTGAATACATATACACACACCACTTTTCCATTAATTTTTACTTCACCAATTTGGACTATTTGTGAATGTCCATTACATGAAATCCAATTAAAAATTCATTCAAATTACAGGTAATGCAACTAAATATAAAAAATGCCTAGGGGGATAAATACTTTCACAAGGCGCTGTACATATGAGATGAGTAATGTAAGCTAAATATTATTAACGTGGCATTATTATTTAAAGTGACTGGTTCCATTTCTCAAAATGGCCAATGATATAAAGGCTGTATATAGGCAGCTGCCTCTCTGCGCTCTGGTGCTCATTCCTAGTTATCTAAAACTTAAATCATGTGCTGGATTTTTCTTTACTCTAACTAAAGGCAAGGGAAAGGGGGCTACCCAGTCACTGAATACCTTCAGCTGAAATGTCTTCCGCATTTAACCGAACCCCTCTGCATCAGAGAGGCATTGGGGGCTGCCTAAATCGACATCCACGTCTACGGCACCCGGGAACAGTGGGTTAACTGCCTTGCTCAGTGGCAGAACAACAGATTTTTACCTTGTCAGTTTAGAAAATGCAATCTAGCTTTAACAACCAGGCTACCTGCTGCCCACCCGCTCTACTCTAGCTGAAAATTGGCTGTCCCCAGTTGCAACAGTCACTTCTGAGTTCCAAACTGCCTCTGGAAGCAACGTCAGCACAAGGACTTTTCATTTGTATATGTATTTATTATGGATCTGTAACATGAGTGTGGAAGAGGTGAAATAATTAATGTTGTCTATCAACAATGACAAGCCACCAGGGTCTGACAACTTGGATGGAAAATCACTGAGGATAATAGAGGACGATATTGCATCTCCTATTTGCATTATCTTCAATCCAAACCTACTAGAAAATGTGCCCCCTCAGGCCTGGAGGGAAGCTAAAGTCATTCTGCTACCCAAGAATAGTAAAGACCCCTTTACTGGCTCAAATAGCCGACCAATCAGCCTGTTACCAACCCTTAGTAAACCTCTGGAACAAATAGTGTTTGATCAGATATAATATTATTTTATAGTAAACAAACAGACGTTCAGCACACTTATAGGGAATGATATTCAACAAGCATAGCACTTACACAAATAACTGATGACTGGCTGAGAGAAAATTATAAAAAAATATATATATTTGTTGGGGCTGTTTTGATAGACTTCGGTGCGGATTTTGACATTACCAAGTCTGCTGCTGGAAAAAACGTATGTATGGCTTTACACCCGCTGCTATATTGTGGATTGAGAGTTACCTGTCTAACAGAACACATAGTGTTCTTTAATGGAAGCCTCTCCAACATAATCAGGTAGGATCAGGAATTCCCCAGGGCAGCTGTATAGGCCCCTTAATAAATAAAAAAATCTTTACTCATGACATGCCACTGGCATTTATTGTAATAAATAATGTGGAAATTGAGCAAGTTGAGTAAAAACTTGAAGTTTTATATATATAACTCTAAGTTATACACAAAAAACTGTGTGGAGTAAACCTGGATTGTAAACTGTCCAAACAGTAGCTAAGATTGGGAGAAGTCTGTTCATAATAAAGCTTTGCTTTATCTTCTGAACAACACTATCAACAAGGCAGGTCCTACAGACCCTAGTTTCTACCTTCTTAACAACACTATCAACAAGGCAGGTCCTACAAGCCCTAGTTTCTACCTTCTTAATTAACAACACTATCAACAAGGCAGGTCCTACAGGTCCTAGTTTCTACCTTCTTAACAACACTATCAACAAGGCAGGTCCTACAGGCCCTAGTTTCTACCTTCTTAACAACACTATCAACAAGGCAGGTCCTACAGGCCCTAGTTTTGTTCTTAACACCTGGACTACTGTTCAGCTGTGTTGCCAGGTGCCACAAAGAGGGACTTTGGATTCTGGTTTGAATCCAGGCACCCTGGTTTGAATCCAGGCAGTGGTCTAAGGCACCCTGGTTTGAATCCAGGCTGTATCACAGTGGTCTAAGGCACCCTGGTTTGAATCCAGGCTGAATCACAGTGATCTAAGGCACCCTGGTTTGAATCCAGGCTGTATCACAGTGGTCTAAGGCACCCTGGTTTGAATCCAGGCTGAATCACAGTGGTCTAAGGCACCCTGGTTTGAATCCAGGCTGAATCACAGTGGTCTAAGGCACCCTGGTTTGAATCCAGGCTGAATCACAGTGGTCTAAGGCACGCTGGTTTGAATCCAGGATGAATCACAGTGGTCTAAGGCACCCTGGTTTGAATCCAGGCTGTATCACAGTGGTCTAAGGCACCCTGGTTTGAATCCAGGCTGAATCACAGTGGTCTAAGGCACCCTGGTTTGAATCCAGGCTGAATCACAGTGGTCTAAGGCACCCTGGTTTGAATCCAGGCTGAATCACAGTGGTCTAAGGCACCCTGGTTTGAATCCAGGATGAATCACACTGGTCTAAGGCACCCTGGTGTGAATCCAGGATGAATCACAGTGGTCTAAGGCACCCTGGTTTGAATCCAGGCTGTATCACAGTGGTCTAACGCACCCTGGTTTGAATCCAGGATGAATCACAGTGGTCTAAGGCACCTTGGTTTGAATCCAGGCTGAATCACAGTGGTCTAAGGCACCCTGGTTTGAATCCAGGATGAATCACAGTGGTCTAAGGCACCCTGGTTTGAATCCAGGATGAATCACAGTGGTCTAAGGCACCCTGGTTTGAATCCAGGCTGAATCACAGTGGTCTAAGGCACCCTGGTTTGAATCCAGGATGAATCACAGTGGTCTAAGGCACCCTGGTTTGAATCCAGGATGAATCACAGTGGTCTAAGGCACCCTGGTTTGAATCCAGGCTGAATCACAGTGGTCTAAGGCACCCTGGTTTGAATCCAGGATGAATCACAGTGGTCTAAGGCACCCTGGTGTGAATCCAGGATGAATCACAGTGGTCTAAGGCACCCTGGTTTGAATCCAGGCTGAATCACAGTGGTCTAAGCCACCCTGGTTTGAATCCAAGCTGAATCACAGTGGTCTAATGCACCCTGGTTTGAATCCAGGCTGAATCACAGTGGTCTAAGGCACCCTGGTTTGAATCCAGGATGAATCACAGTGGTCTAAGGCACCCTGGTGTGAATCCAGGATGAATCACAGTGGTCTAAGGCACCCTGGTTTGAATCCAAGATGAATCACAGTGGTCTAAGGCACCCTGGTTTGAATCCAGGATGAATCACAGTGGTCTAAGGCACCCTGGTTTGAATCCAGGATGAATCACAGTGGTCTAAGGCACCCTGGTTTGAATCCAGGCTGAATCACAGTGGTCTAAGGCACCCTGGTTTGAATCCAGGCTGAATCACAGTGGTCTAAGGCACCCTGGTTTGAATCCAGGCTGAATCACAGTGGTCTAAGGCACCCTGGTTTGAATCCAGGCTGAATCACAGTGGTCTAAGGCACCCTGGTTTGAATCCAGGCTGTATCACAGTGGTCTAAGGCACCCTGGTTTGAATCCAGGCTGAATCACAGTGGTCTAAGGCACCCTGGTTTGAATCCAGGCTGAATCACAGTGGTCTAAGGCACCCTGGTTTGAATCCAGGCTGAATCACAGTGGTCTAAGGCACCCTGGTTTGAATCCAGGATGAATCACAGTGGTCTAAGGCACCCTGGTTTGAATCCAGGCTGAATCACAGTGGTCTAAGGCACCCTGGTTTGAATCCAGGCTGAATCACAGTGGTCTAAGGCACCCTGGTTTGAATCCAGGATGAATCACAGTGGTCTAAGGCACCCTGGTTTGAATCCAGGCTGAATCACAGTGGTCTAAGGCACCCTGGTTTGAATCCAGGCTGAATCACAGTGGTCTAAGGCACCCTGGTTTGAATCCAGGATGAATCACAGTGGTCTAAGGCACCCTGGTTTGAATCCAGGCTGAATCACAGTGGTCTAAGGCACCCTGGTTTGAATCCAGGATGAATCACAGTGGTCTAAGGCACCCTGGTGTGAATCCAGGCTGAATCACAGTGGTCTAAGGCACCCTGGTTTGAATCCAGGATGAATCACAGTGGTCTAAGGCACCCTGGTTTGAATCCAGGATGAATCACAGTGGTCTAAGGCACCCTGGTTTGAATCCAGGCTGAATCACAGTGGTCTAAGGCACCCTGGTTTGAATCCAGGATGAATCACAGTGGTCTAAGGCACCCTGGTTTGAATCCAGGATGAATCACAGTGGTCTAAGGCACCCTGGTTTGAATCCAGGCTGAATCACAGTGGTCTAAGGCACCCTGGTTTGAATCCAGGATGAATCACAGTGGTCTAAGGCACCCTGGTTTGAATCCAGGCTGAATCACAGTGGTCTAAGGCACCCTGGTTTGAATCCAGGCTGAATCACAGTGGTCTAAGGCACCCTGGTTTGAATCCAGGCTGTATCACAGTGGTCTAAGGCACCCTGGTTTGAATCCAGGCTGAATCACAGTGGTCTAAGGCACCCTGGTTTGAATCCAGGATGAATCACAGTGGTCTAAGGCACCCTGGTTTGAATCCAGGCTGTATCACAGTGGTCTAAGGCACCCTAGTGTGAATCCAGGCTGAATCACAGTGGTCTAAGGCACCCTGGTTTGAATCCAGGCTGAATCACAGTGGTCTAAGGCACCCTGGTTTGAATCCAGGATGAATCACAGTGGTCTAAGGCACCCTGGTGTGAATCCAGGATGAATCACAGTGGTCTAAGGCACCCTGGTTTGAATCCAGGCTGAATCACAGTGGTCTAAGGCACCCTGGTTTGAATCCAGGATGAATCACAGTGGTCTAAGGCACCCTGGTTTGAATCCAGGCTGAATCACAGTGGTCTAAGGCACCCTGGTTTGAATCCAGGCTGAATCACAGTGGTCTAAGGCACCCTGGTTTGAATCCAGGCTGTATCACAGTGGTCTAAGGCACCCTGGTTTGAATCCAGGCTGAATCACAGTGGTCTAAGGCACCCTGGTTTGAATCCAGGCTGAATCACAGTGGTCTAAGGCACCCTGGTTTGAATCCAGGCTGAATCACAGTGGTCTAAGGCACCCTGGTTTGAATCCAGGCTGAATCACAGTGGTCTAAGGCACCCTGGTTTGAATCCAGGCTGAATCACAGTGGTCTAAGGCACCCTGGTTTGAATCCAGGCTGAATCACAGTGGTCTAAGGCACCCTGGTTTGAATCCAGGCTGAATCACAGTGGTCTAAGGCACCCTGGTTTGAATCCAGGCTGAATCACAGTGGTCTAAGGCACCCTGGTTTGAATCCAGGATGAATCACAGTGGTCTAAGGCACCCTGGTTTGAATCCAGGCTGAATCACAGTGGTCTAAGGCACCCTGGTTTGAATCCAGGCTGAATCACAGTGGTCTAAGGCACCCTGGTTTGAATCCAGGCTGAATCACAGTGGTCTAAGGCACCCTGGTTTGAATCCAGGCTGAATCACAGTGGTCTAAGGCACCCTGGTTTGAATCCAGGCTGAATCACAGTGGTCTAAGGCACCCTGGTTTGAATCCAGGCTGAATCACAGTGAATCTAAGGCACCCTGGTTTGAATCCAGGCTGAATCACAGTGGTCTAAGGCACCCTGGTTTGAATCCAGGCTGAATCACAGTGGTCTAAGGCACCCTGGTTTGAATCCAGGCTGAATCACAGTGGTCTAAGGCACCCTGGTTTGAATCCAGGCTGAATCACAGTGGTCTAAGGCACCCTGGTTTGAATCCAGGCTGAATCACAGTGGTCTAAGGCACCCTGGTTTGAATCCAGGATGAATCACAGTGGTCTAAGGCACCCTGGTTTGAATCCAGGATGAATCACAGTGGTCTAAGGCACCCTGGTTTGAATCCAGGCTGAATCACAGTGGTCTAAGGCACCCTGGTTTGAATCCAGGATGAATCACAGTGGTCTAAGGCACCCTGGTTTGAATCCAGGCTGAATCACAGTGGTCTGAATCACAGTGGTCTAAGGCACCCTGGTTTGAATCCAGGCTGAATCACAGTGGTCTAAGGCACCCTGGTTTGAATCCAGGCTGAATCACAGTGGTCTAAGGCACCCTGGTTTGAATCCAGGCTGAATCACAGTGGTCTAAGGCACCCTGGTTTGAATCCAGGCTGAATCACAGTGGTCTAAGGCACCCTGGTTTGAATCCAGGCTGAATCACAGTGGTCTAAGGCACCCTGGTTTGAATCCAGGATGAATCACAGTGGTCTAAGGCACCCTGGTTTGAATCCAGGCTGAATCACAGTGGTCTAAGGCACCCTGGTTTGAATCCAGGCTGAATCACAGTGGTCTAAGGCACCCTGGTTTGAATCCAGGCTGAATCACAGTGGTCTAAGGCACCCTGGTTTGAATCCAGGCTGAATCACAGTGGTCTAAGGCACCCTGGTTTGAATCCAGGCTGTATCACAGTGGTCTAAGGCACCCTGGTTTGAATCCAGGCTGAATCACAGTGGTCTAAGGCACCCTGGTTTGAATCCAGGCTGAATCACAGTGGTCTAAGGCACCCTGGTTTGAATCCAGGCTGAATCACAGTGGTCTAAGGCACCCTGGTTTGAATCCAGGCTGAATCACAGTGGTCTAAGGCACCCTGGTTTGAATCCAGGCTGAATCACAGTGGTCTAAGGCACCCTGGTTTGAATCCAGGATGAATCACAGTGGTCTAAGGCACCCTGGTTTGAATCCAGGCTGAATCACAGTGGTCTAAGGCACCCTGGTTTGAATCCAGGCTGAATCACAGTGGTCTAAGGCACCCTGGTTTGAATCCAGGCTGAATCACAGTGGTCTAAGGCACCCTGGTTTGAATCCAGGCTGAATCACAGTGGTCTAAGGCACCCTGGTTTGAATCCAGTGATGAATCACAGTGGTCTAAGGCACCCTGGTTTGAATCCAGGCTGAATCACAGTGGTCTAAGGCACCCTGGTTTGAATCCAGGCTGAATCACAGTGGTCTAAGGAACCCTGGTTTGAATCCAGGATGAATCACAGTGGTCTAAGGCACCCTGGTTTGAATCCAGGCTGAATCACAGTGGTCTAAGGCACCCTGGTTTGAATCCAGGATGAATCACAGTGGTCTAAGGCACCCTGGTTTGAATCCAGGCTGAATCACAGTGGTCTAAGGCACCCTGGTTTGAATCCAGGCTGAATCACAGTGGTCTAAGGCACCCTGGTTTGAATCCAGGATGAATCACAGTGGTCTAAGGCACCCTGGTTTGAATCCAGGCTGAATCACAGTGGTCTAAGGCACCCTGGTTTGAATCCAGGCTGAATCACAGTGGTCTAAGGCACCCTGGTTTGAATCCAGGCTGAATCACAGTGGTCTAAGGCACCCTGGTTTGAATCCAGGCTGAATCACAGTGGTCTAAGGCACCCTGGTTTGAATCCAGGCTGAATCACAGTGGTCTAAGGCACCCTGGTTTGAATCCAGGCTGAATCACAGTGGTCTAAGGCACCCTGGTTTGAATCCAGGATGAATCACAGTGGTCTAAGGCACCCTGGTTTGAATCCAGGCTGAATCACAGTGGTCTAAGGCACCCTGGTTTGAATCCAGGCTGAATCACAGTGGTCTAAGGCACCCTGGTTTGAATCCAGGCTGAATCACAGTGGTCTAAGGCACCCTGGTTTGAATCCAGGCTGAATCACAGTGGTCTAAGGCACCCTGGTTTGAATCCAGGCTGGTTTGAATCACAGTGGTCTAAGGCACCCTGGTTTGAATCCAGGCTGAATCACAGTGGTCTAAGGCACCCTGGTTTGAATCCAGGCTGTATCACAGTGGTCTAAGGCACCCTGGTTTGAATCCAGGCTGAATCACAGTGGTCTAAGGCACCCTGGTTTGAATCCAGGCTGAATCACAGTGGTCTAAGGCACCCTGGTTTGAATCCAGGCTGAATCACAGTGGTCTAAGGCACCCTGGTTTGAATCCAGGATGAATCACAGTGGTCTAAGGCACCCTGGTTTGAATCCAGGATGAATCCAGGCTGAATCACAGTGGTCTAAGGCACCCTGGTTTGAATCCAGGCTGAATCACAGTGGTCTAAGGCACCCTGGTTTGAATCCAGGCTGAATCACAGTGGTCTAAGGCACCCTGGTTTGAATCCAGGATGAATCACAGTGGTCTAAGGCACCCTGGTTTGAATCCAGGCTGAATCACAGTGGTCTAAGGCACCCTGGTTTGAATCCAGGCTGAATCACAGTGGTCTAAGGCACCCTGGTTTGAATCCAGGCTGAATCACAGTGGTCTAAGGCACCCTGGTTTGAATCCAGGCTGAATCACAGTGGTCTAAGGCACCCTGGTTTGAATCCAGGCTGAATCACAGTGGTCTAAGGCACCCTGGTTTGAATCCAGGCTGAATCACAGTGGTCTAAGGCACCCTGGTTTGAATCCAGGCTGAATCACAGTGGTCTAAGGCACCCTGGTTTGAATCCAGGATGAATCACAGTGGTCTAAGGCACCCTGGTTTGAATCCAGGCTGAATCACAGTGGTCTAAGGCACCCTGGTTTGAATCCAGGCTGAATCACAGTGGTCTAAGGCACCCTGGTTTGAATCCAGGCTGAATCACAGTGGTCTAAGGCACCCTGGTTTGAATCCAGGCTGAATCACAGTGGTCTAAGGCACCCTGGTTTGAATCCAGGCTGAATCACAGTGGTCTAAGGCACCCTGGTTTGAATCCAGGCTGAATCACAGTGGTCTAAGGCACCCTGGTTTGAATCCAGGCTGAATCACAGTGGTCTAAGGCACCCTGGTTTGAATCCAGGCTGAATCACAGTGGTCTAAGGCACCCTGGTTTGAATCCAGGCTGAATCACAGTGGTCTAAGGCACCCTGGTTTGAATCCAGGCTGAATCACAGTGGTCTAAGGCACCCTGGTTTGAATCCAGGATGAATCACAGTGGTCTAAGGCACCCTGGTTTGAATCCAGGCTGAATCACAGTGGTCTAAGGCACCCTGGTTTGAATCCAGGCTGAATCACAGTGGTCTAAGGCACCCTGGTTTGAATCCAGGCTGAATCACAGTGGTCTAAGGCACCCTGGTTTGAATCCAGGATGAATCACAGTGGTCTAAGGCACCCTGGTTTGAATCCAGGCTGAATCACAGTGGTCTAAGGCACCCTGGTTTGAATCCAGGCTGAATCACAGTGGTCTAAGGCACCCTGGTTTGAATCCAGGCTGAATCACAGTGGTCTAAGGCACCCTGGTTTGAATCCAGGCTGAATCACAGTGGTCTAAGGCACCCTGGTTTGAATCCAGGCTGAATCACAGTGGTCTAAGGCACCCTGGTTTGAATCCAGGCTGAATCACAGTGGTCTAAGGCACCCTGGTTTGAATCCAGGCTGAATCACAGTGGTCTAAGGCACCCTGGTTTGAATCCAGGCTGAATCACAGTGGTCTAAGGCACCCTGGTTTGAATCCAGGATGAATCACAGTGGTCTAAGGCACCCTGGTTTGAATCCAGGCTGTATCACAGTGGTCTAAGGCACCCTGGTTTGAATCCAGGCTGAATCACAGTGGTCTAAGGCACCCTGGTTTGAATCCAGGCTGAATCACAGTGGTCTAAGGCACCCTGGTTTGAATCCAGGCTGAATCACAGTGGTCTAAGGCACCCTGGTTTGAATCCAGGCTGAATCACAGTGGTCTAAGGCACCCTGGTTTGAATCCAGGCTGAATCACAGTGGTCTAAGGCACCCTGGTTTGAATCCAGGCTGAATCACAGTGGTCTAAGGCACCCTGGTTTGAATCCAGGCTGAATCACAGTGGTCTAAGGCACCCTGGTTTGAATCCAGGCTGAATCACAGTGGTCTAAGGCACCCTGGTTTGAATCCAGGATGAATCACAGTGGTCTAAGGCACCCTGGTTTGAATCCAGGCTGAATCACAGTGGTCTAAGGCACCCTGGTTTGAATCCAGGATGAATCACAGTGGTCTAAGGCACCCTGGTTTGAATCCAGGATGAATCACAGTGGTCTAAGGCACCCTGGTTTGAATCCAGGCTGAATCACAGTGGTCTAAGGCACCCTGGTTTGAATCCAGGATGAATCACAGTGGTCTAAGGCACCCTGGTTTGAATCCAGGCTGAATCACAGTGGTCTAAGGCACCCTGGTTTGAATCCAGGCTGAATCACAGTGGTCTAAGGCACCCTGGTTTGAATCCAGGCTGAATCACAGTGGTCTAAGGCACCCTGGTTTGAATCCAGGCTGAATCACAGTGGTCTAAGGCACCCTGGTTTGAATCCAGGCTGAATCACAGTGGTGGTCTAAGGCACCCTGGTTTGAATCCAGGCTGAATCACAGTGGTCTAAGGCACCCTGGTTTGAATCCAGGCTGAATCACAGTGGTCTAAGGCACCCTGGTTTGAATCCAGGCTGAATCACAGTGGTCTAAGGCACCCTGGTTTGAATCCAGGCTGAATCACAGTGGTCTAAGGCACCCTGGTTTGAATCCAGGATGAATCACAGTGGTCTAAGGCACCCTGGTGGTCTAAGGCACCCTGGTTTGAATCCAGGCTGAATCACAGTGGTCTAAGGCACCCTGGTTTGAATCCAGGCTGAATCACAGTGGTCTAAGGCACCCTGGTTTGAATCCAGGCTGAATCACAGTGGTCTAAGGCACCCTGGTTTGAATCCAGGCTGAATCACAGTGGTCTAAGGCACCCTGGTTTGAATCCAGGCTGAATCACAGTGGTCTAAGGCACCCTGGTTTGAATCCAGGCTGAATCACAGTGGTCTAAGGCACCCTGGTTTGAATCCAGGCTGAATCACAGTGGTCTAAGGCACCCTGGTTTGAATCCAGGCTGAATCACAGTGGTCTAAGGCACCCTGGTTTGAATCCAGGCTGAATCACAGTGGTCTAAGGCACCCTGGTTTGAATCCAGGCTGAATCACAGTGGTCTAAGGCACCCTGGTTTGAATCCAGGCTGAATCACAGTGGTCTAAGGCACCCTGGTTTGAATCCAGGCTGAATCACAGTGGTCTACCCTGGTTTGAGGCACCCTGGTTTGAATCCAGGATGAATCACAGTGGTCTAAGGCACCCTGGTTTGAATCCAGGCTGAATCACAGTGGTCTAAGGCACCCTGGTTTGAATCCAGGCTGAATCACAGTGGTCTAAGGCACCCTGGTTTGAATCCAGGCTGAATCACAGTGGTCTAAGGCACCCTGGTTTGAATCCAGGATGAATCACAGTGGTCTAAGGCACCCTGGTTTGAATCCAGGCTGAATCACAGTGGTCTAAGGCACCCTGGTTTGAATCCAGGCTGAATCACAGTGGTCTAAGGCACCCTGGTTTGAATCCAGGATGAATCACAGTGGTCTAAGGCACCCTGGTTTGAATCCAGGCTGAATCACAGTGGTCTAAGGCACCCTGGTTTGAATCCAGGATGAATCACAGTGGTCTAAGGCACCCTGGTTTGAATCCAGGATGAATCACAGTGGTCTAAGGCACCCTGGTTTGAATCCAGGCTGAATCACAGTGGTCTAAGGCACCCTGGTTTGAATCCAGGCTGAATCACAGTGGTCTAAGGCACCCTGGTTTGAATCCAGGCTGAATCACAGTGGTCTAAGGCACCCTGGTTTGAATCCAGGCTGAATCACAGTGGTCTAAGGCACCCTGGTTTGAATCCAGGATGAATCACAGTGGTCTAAGGCACCCTGGTTTGAATCCAGGCTGAATCACAGTGGTCTAAGGCACCCTGGTTTGAATCCAGGCTGAATCACAGTGGTCTAAGGCACCCTGGTTTGAATCCAGGCTGAATCACAGTGGTCTAAGGCACCCTGGTTTGAATCCAGGATGAATCACAGTGGTCTAAGGCACCCTGGTTTGAATCCAGGATGAATCACAGTGGTCTAAGGCACCCTGGTTTGAATCCAGGCTGAATCACAGTGGTCTAAGGCACCCTGGTTTGAATCCAGGCTGAATCACAGTGGTCTAAGGCACCCTGGTTTGAATCCAGGCTGAATCACAGTGGTCTAAGGCAGCCTGGTTTGAATCCAGGCTGAATCACAGTGGTCTAAGGCACCCTGGTTTGAATCCAGGCTGAATCACAGTGGTCTAAGGCACCCTGGTTTGAATCCAGGCTGAATCACAGTGGTCTAAGGCACCCTGGTTTGAATCCAGGCTGAATCACAGTGGTCTAAGGCACCCTGGTTTGAATCCAGGCTGAATCACAGTGGTCTAAGGCACCCTGGTTTGAATCCAGGCTGAATCACAGTGGTCTAAGGCACCCTGGTTTGAATCCAGGCTGAATCACAGTGGTCTAAGGCACCCTGGTTTGAATCCAGGCTGAATCACAGTGGTCTAAGGCACCCTGGTTTGAATCCAGGCTGAATCACAGTGGTCTAAGGCACCCTGGTTTGAATCCAGGCTGAATCACAGTGGTCTAAGGCACCCTGGTTTGAATCCAGGCTGAATCACAGTGGTCTAAGGCACCCTGGTTTGAATCCAGGCTGAATCACAGTGGTCTAAGGCACCCTGGTTTGAATCCAGGCTGAATCACAGTGGTCTAAGGCACCCTGGTTTGAATCCAGGCTGAATCACAGTGGTCTAAGGCACCCTGGTTTGAATCCAGGATGAATCACAGTGGTCTAAGGCACCCTGGTTTGAATCCAGGCTGAATCACAGTGGTCTAAGGCACCCTGGTTTGAATCCAGGCTGAATCACAGTGGTCTAAGGCACCCTGGTTTGAATCCAGGCTGAATCACAGTGGTCTAAGGCACCCTGGTTTGAATCCAGGATGAATCACAGTGGTCTAAGGCACCCTGGTTTGAATCCAGGCTGAATCACAGTGGTCTAAGGCACCCTGGTTTGAATCCAGGCTGAATCACAGTGGTCTAAGGCACCCTGGTTTGAATCCAGGATGAATCACAGTGGTCTAAGGCACCCTGGTTTGAATCCAGGCTGAATCACAGTGGTCTAAGGCACCCTGGTTTGAATCCAGGCTGAATCACAGTGGTCTAATGGCACCCTGGTTTGAATCCAGGCTGAATCACAGTGGTCTAAGGCACCCTGGTTTGAATCCAGGCTGAATCACAGTGGTCTAAGGCACCCTGGTTTGAATCCAGGCTGAATCACAGTGGTCTAAGGCACCCTGGTTTGAATCCAGGCTGAATCACAGTGGTCTAAGGCACCCTGGTTTGAATCCAGGCTGAATCACAGTGGTCTAAGGCACCCTGGTTTGAATCCAGGATGAATCACAGTGATCTAAGGCACCCTGGTTTGAATCCAGGCTGAATCACAGTGGTCTAAGGCACCCTGGTTTGAATCCAGGCTGAATCACAGTGGTCTAAGGCACCCTGGTTTGAATCCAGGCTGAATCACAGTGGTCTAAGGCACCCTGGTTTGAATCCAGGCTGAATCACATCCGGCAGTGATTGGAAGTCGAATAGGGCGACGAACAATTGGCCCAGCTCAGTCCGTGTTTGGCCGGGGTAGGCTGTCATTATACATAATAATTTGTTCATAACTGACTTGCATAGTTAAATAAAGGTAAAAAAATATATATATTTTTTGTGAAACGCAAACATGATTATTAAAATTAAACTGTTCCAGATTTTCCTCTATGGAAATCAACCGCTAGTCCAACTGATTCGTTGTGGCGCCGTGAGTAAGATCTAAAATCTCCTGCAGTTCATGGTGGATATCAAAGGCAGTTAAAGTTGAGCAGAGCTGTTCCGACAAATACAGGCATTTTTCGCCTTTCCTCTCTCTTTTGTGATCTTTGTTTCTCTCAGCCTCTGCAACAAGACTCTACCAATCCTCAGGGGACTCCAACCTGCAACGAACAGAATGTCTTCTGGAGGCTCATCTCAGCTACTCTAAATAATTTCACTGTCTTCGTCATGGATTCTTACGGGGGGCTGGGCCTGGGGAATCACTGCAGCTCTGTGGAGGTCTTCTCATTATCTGTCAACAACAGGCCTAACAGGTATTATAGTTGGCTGGTCTCCTGCAGCGACATCAGGCCTAACAGGTATTATAGTTGGCTGGTCTCCTGCAGCGACATCAGGCCTAACAGGTATTATAGTTGGCTGGTCTCCTGCAGCGACATCAGGCCTAACAGGTATTATAGTTGGCTGGTCTCCTGCAGCGACATCAGGCCTAACAGGTATTATAGTTGGCTGGTCTCCTGCAGCGACATCAGGCCTAACAGGTATTATAGTTGGCTGGTCTCCTGCAGCGACATCAGGCCTAACAGGTATTATAGTTGGCTGGTCTCCTGCAGCGACATCAGGCCTAACAGGTATTATAGTAGACTGGTCTCCTGCAGCGACATCAGGCCTAACAGGTATTATAGTTGGCTGGTCTCCTGCAGCGACATCAGGCCTAACAGGTATTATAGTTGGCTGGTCTCCTGCAGCGACATCAGGCCTAACAGGTATTATAGTTGGCTGGTCTCCTGCAGCGACATCAGGCCTAACAGGTATTATAGTTGGCTGGTCTCCTGCAGCGACATCAGGCCTAACAGGTATTATAGTTGGCTGGTCTCCTGCAGCGACATCAGGCCTAACAGGTATTATAGTTGGCTGGTCTCCTGCAGCGACATCAGGCCTAACAGGTATTATAGTTGGCTGGTCTCCTGCAGCGACATCAGGCCTAACAGGTATTATAGTAGACTGGTCTCCTGCAGCGACATCAGGCCTGGTCTCCTGCAACATCAGGTATATATAGTTGGCTGGTCTCCTGGTATTATAGTTGACAGCGACATCAGGCCTAACAGGTATTATAGTTGGCTGGTCTCCTGCAGCGACATCAGGCCTAACAGGTATTATAGTTGGCTGGTCTCCTGCAGCGACAGCAGGCCTAACAGGTATTATAGTAGACTGGTCTCCTGCAGCGACATCAGGCCTAACAGGTATTATAGTTGGCTGGTCTCCTGCAGCGACATCAGGCCTAACAGGTATTATAGTTGGCTGGTCTCCTGCAGCGACATCAGGCCTAACAGGTATTATAGTTGGCTGGTCTCCTGCAGCGACATCAGGCCTAACAGGTATTATAGTTGGCTGGTCTCCTGCAGCGACATCAGGCCTAACATACCTTAAGGGAAGAATTCGGCAGTACCTGTATGGTTAGTGAGAAAGTCCATATTGCAAATGTACGGTCCCTTACTAGACGTCCGAAATCGTTTGTAAAATTCGCGGACGGCGTCGGGCCGAGCGGCAGGGCCGGACCTACCAGGAAGTCATCAAATGAACGTTGTCGGACATTCGGTTTCCGTTTTACAAAAATAATAAGATTTATGTCATTTTTCCCATGTCCCGGAAATTCCCACAAGAGGGCATAAGCAATCATATGGCTATTGCTACAAAACATCACGATTCACGACGGGGCCTTATCTCGAAAACTGAAAATATTTAGAAGCCGAAACTCGGTGAGCGTAGGGGCGGCATAATGGGCAGTTGGCCCCGAACAAGATGGCGTCTAGGCCTCAACGGTTTTTGAGTTATGGCCATTTATCTGGGATTAAAGGTCCAAAATGAAAATAGAGAAATTATTTTTCCACTTCACGTCAAAGTCAAGGAGCCTCCGGTGTCAATAAAAAAGAACCAGCCATTTATCTATCGTCATTTAAGAGAAATCGTACAACGACACCTTGGTGATGTTCACGGATAGGTGTTTTTTTTTTTCAACGGTTACAGATCCAGTTGCAGGTTGTTCTTACGAATCTTTTTAAAGTGTGCTGCGGAGCTCTGCGAGATTTCTGTGATTTTCTATGATTTTCTGAAATAACACACACTCACTAAACCCTCCGTAAATAACTCAGTTCTTAACGTAAAGACTTAAAACTCGGGATTCTGTAAAGGCATACCCCAATCATGATATGAGTTTATTTATAGCTTCCTGTGCCAACCGGAAGTGCCTTTAATGGTGTCACAGTGGCAGTTTCCAT
This sequence comes from Oncorhynchus keta, assembly GCF_023373465.1. Classification (NCBI taxonomy): domain Eukaryota; kingdom Metazoa; phylum Chordata; class Actinopteri; order Salmoniformes; family Salmonidae; genus Oncorhynchus; species Oncorhynchus keta. Next base: position 81,052,168 of record NC_068448.1, read on the forward strand.
GGGTTAAAAAGGTCAGATCTTTTCAAAACTTCATATGTGTGACTAGGTAACCCTCGTGAACTGTAAATCAGTCATTTCTCCCAGCAGATGTCAAAGAAAAGCTCTCACACGCACACACAGCAAGGATGGAGTGAAAAAGTGTGGTTCTTAAAGACACAGAGAGCAGGCAATGGCATAAACATAATGTCTAGGCCGTGCCGAGTTCAACGAGATATCCCGCTTGACCGTAGCTCGCTCGGTCTGAGCGCAGCGACCATTAGAAAAGTAGGCCCAAATGAAGCCTGCCCCACAACGTCATTTGCTTTTGGGTGACAGTGAGAGAACCGTTAGGGTGAGAAGCACAATTCGACCTCAGGTATGTTCCTAAGGTCCTTCCGATCCGTGCAAGCCTAACGTTGACAGTGTGGCATTAACCCTTAATAGTTAAAAGATGGTGTTTACTTCAAAAAGTTTGCATTGATTTCTCTCCCCATAGGAATACATTGCCTTTACCCCTAAATTCAACCTGAAGTCTATATGGGTTATGAATGCCGTATGAACCTGTCTTTGGTAACAGTCCATCAGGCCAGTATGAGGTCTACCTGTGTTGATTCTAAGCTTCCTGGACCAACCGGAAGTGGTTAAAATCACCCTAAAAGTGTTTTTCCATTACCTGCCTGCAGTTTGATAGACATAGTGCATTCAACCCTGTGTAAATCAGTCAATTCTTAACGTAAGGACTTAAAACTCAGGATTCTGTAAAAGCATAGCCCAGTGAGGATATGTGTTGACTTATAGCTTCCTGTGACAACCGGAAGTGCCTTAATTGGTGTCTCAGGGGCTGTTTCGAGGGGTTAAAAAAGTCAGATCTGTCCAAAACTTCATATGTGTGATTAGGCAACCCCCATGAACTGTAAATCAGTCATTTTTCCCATAAAATTTCAAAGGAAAACTAAATCACACAGACACACAACTTGGAAGGAGGGACGTATTGGGGGTTGTAGAGACAGACAGTGCCTCCAATAGTTAGCTTTGTTCGAGCTAAAAAGAACCGTCAGACCTAGAGTTCAAACTTTAGAAACCTGTTCTAGACCTCGGGTCGATAGTGCGTGGTGAGTTAGGTGGCTCTAGAAGGTTCTCGGACCGAGAAATAGCCTCGTACATTTGCAATGATTTCAATTCATTTTGACCATTACGAAAATGGCGACATTTAGAAAAGTCTCAGAGACACAAGACTAGGTGCATTGGAACCGGCTCGGCCCATAGAGACGGACCCCAACGTTTCGGTCCGATAGCTCATTCAAGGACCCCATAGCAAGGCATGGAAAAAGTGGATTTTCAGCACCAATTAGGGTTTTACTCGGGCACCGAAGGACCTATCGAGCCGAAACTCGGGATTCGGGGTCGCCTCACATAGGCCTTCACATAATGTCTGACCTGGACCCGCAGCTAGAACGTAACTATGTGTTTTACGTTTTATTATGTTTTAAACTAATGGCGCTGTGAATTATGGGCCTGCTCTGACATATGTGATAGTTGGCTTCTAAATGAGTTGGAAAAAGTGGGTTTGGTGTCAATTGGTATCAGTTTGGTGTCAGAATGACATCTAATTGACTGGTGGACACTGACTTGCTAGTTGACTTTTGTACATTAGCAATATGTTTAAACGGAGAGGGACCATCACCAAAATGGCATTCTGAAATCAACACAAAAAATGGCATCACCATAGTCTCCAGGCTGTGCAGAGTTCAACGAGACGCCCGCTTGACCGTAGCTCGCTCTGAGTGCAGCGACCTTGAAAAAAGAAGGCGCAAAAGGAAGCCTGGCCCTCAATGTCATTTGCTTTTGGGTGACAGTGAGAGAACCGTTAGGGTGAGAAGCACAATTCGACCTCAGGTACGTTCCTGAGGTCCTCCCGATCCGTGCAAGCCTAACCTTGACCATGTGGCATTAACCCTTAATAGTTAAAATAAGGTGTTTACTTCAAAGAGTTTGCATTGACTTCTCTCCCCATAGGAATACATTGCCTGCACCCCTAAATTCAACCTGAAGCCTATGTGGGTTATGAATGACTTATGAACCTGTCTTCTATGACAGTCCATCAGACCACTATGAGGTCTACCTGTGCCAATTATAAGCTTCCTGAAGCAACCGGAAGTGGTTGAAATCACCTTATCAGTGTTGATCCATACACTGCATGCAGTTTGATAGACATAGTGCATTCAACCCTGTGTAGATCAGTCAATTCTTAACTTAAAGACTTAAAACTCAGGATTCTGTAAGTGGCTATGTCAATCAAGACATGTGTTTACTTATAGCTTCCTGTGCCAACCGGAAGTGCCTTTAATTGGGTCACACTGTCTGTTTTGAAGGGTTAGAAAAGTCACATCTCTCCAAAACTTCATATGTGTGACCAGGTAACCCTCCTAAACTGTAAATCAGTCATTTCTCCCAGCAGATGTCAAAGAAAAGCTCTCACACGCACACACAGCAAGGATGGAGTGAAAAGTGTGGTTCTTAAAGACACAGAGAGCAGGCAATGGCATAAACATAATGTCTAGGCCGTGCCGAGTTCAACGAGATATCCCGCTTGACCGTAGCTCGCTCGGTCTGAGCGCAGCGACCATTAGAAAAGTAGGCCCAAAATGAAGCCTGCCCCACAACGTCATTTGCTTTTGGGTGACAGTGAGAGAACCGTTAGGGTGAGAAGCACAATTCGACCTCAGGTACGTTCCTAAGGTCCTTCCGATCCGTGCAAGCCTAACGTTGACCGTGTGGCATTAACCCTTAATAGTTAAAAGAAGGTGTTTACTTCAAATAGTTTGCATTGATTTCTCTCCCCATAGGAATACATTGCCTTTACCCCTAAATTCAACCTGAAGTCTATATGGGTTATGAATGCCGTATGAACCTGTCTTTGGTAACAGTCCATCAGGCCAGTATGAGGTCTACCTGTGTTGATTCTAGGCTTCCTGGACCAACCGGAAGTGGTTAAAATCACCCTAAAAGTGTTTTTCCATTACCTGCCTGCAGTTTGATAGACATAGTGCATTCAACCCTGTGTAAATCAGTCAATTCTTAACGTAAGGACTTAAAACTCAGGATTCTGTAAGTTTCTATGTCAATCAAGACATGGGTTTACTTATAGCTTCCTGTGCCAACCGGAAGTGCCTTTAATGATGTCACAGTGGCAGTTTCCAAGGGTTAAAAAGGTCAGATCTTTTCAAAACTTCATATGTGTGACTAGGTAACCCTCATGAACTGTAAATCAGTCATTTCTCCCAACAGATGTCAAAGAAAAGCTCTCACACGCACACACAGCAAGGATGGAGTGAAAAAGTGCGGTTCTCAAAGACACAGAGAGCAGGCAATGGCATAAACATAATCTCTAGGCCGTGCCGAGTTCAACGAGATATCCCGCTTGACCGTAGCTCGCTCGGTCTGAGCGCAGCGACCATTAGAAAAGTAGGCCCAAAATGAAGCCTGCCCCACAACGTCATTTGCTTTTGGGTGACAGTGAGAGAACCGTTAGGGTGAGAAGCACAATTCGACCTCAGGTACGTTCCTAAGGTCCTTCCGATCCGTGCAAGCCTAACGTTGACCGTGTGGCATTAACCCTTAATAGTTAAAAGAAGGTGTTTACTTCAAATAGTTTGCATTGACTTCTCTCCCCATAGGAATACATTGCCTGCACCCCTAAATTCAACCTGAAGTCTATATGGGTTATGAATGCCGTATGAACCTGTCTTTGATAACAGTCCATCAGGCCAGTATGAGGTCTACCTGTGTTGATTCTAGGCTTCCTGGACCAACCGGAAGTGGTTAAAATCACCCTAAAAGTGTTTTTCCATTACCTGCCTGCAGTTTGATAGACATAGTGCATTCAACCCTGTGTAAATCAGTCAATTCTTAACGTAAGGACTTAAAACACAGGATTCTGTAAAAGCATAGCCCAGTGAGGATATGTGTTGACTTATAGCTTCCTGTGCCAACCGGAAGTGCCTTAATTGGTGTCTCAGGGGCTGTTTCGAGGGGTTAAAAAGTCAGATCTGTCCAAAACTTCATATGTGTGATTAGGCAACCCCCATGAACTGTAAATCAGTCATTTTTCCCATAAAATTTCAAAGGAAAACTAAATCACACAGACACACAACTTGGAAGGAGGGACGTATTGGGGGTTGTAGAGACAGACAGTGCCTCCAATAGTTAGCTTTGTTCGAGCTAAAAAAGAACCGTCAGACCTAGAGTTCCGAAACTTTAGAAACCTGTTCTAGACCTCGGGTCGATAGTGCGTGGTGAGTTAGGTGGCTCTAGAAGGTTCTCGGACCGAGAAATAGCCTCGTACATTTGCAATGATTTCAATTCATTTTGACCATTACGAAAATGGCGACATTTAGAAAAGTCTCAGAGACACAAGACTAGGTGCATTGGAACCGGCTCGGCCCATAGAGACGGACCCCAACGTTTCGGTCCGATAGCTCATTCAAGGACCCCATAGCAAGGCATGGAAAAAGTGGATTTTCAGCACCAATTAGGGTTTTACTCGGGCACCGAAGGACCTATCGAGCCGAAACTCGGGATTCGGGGTCGCCTCACATAGGCCTTCACATAATGTCTGACCTGGACCCGCAGCTAGAACGTAACTATGTGTTTTACGTTTTTATTATGTTTTAAACTAAAGGCGCTGTGAATTATGGGCCTGCTCTGACATATATGATAGTTGGCTTCTAAATGAGTTGGAAAAAGTGGGTTTGGTGTCAATTGGTATCAGTTTGGTGTCAAAATGACATCTAATTGACTGATGGACACTGACTTGCTAGTTGACTTTTGTACATTAGCAATATGTTTAAACGGAGAGGGACCATCACCAAAAGTGACATTCTGAAATCAACCCTAACGAGCCATGGAGATGAACCAGAATCACTGCCCAGCTATCCCGAGTTCATCGGGCCAGTCAATTTCACATTCCTGCAGGATTTTTATAGCATGACAAATTCGTGATGGTACCTGCCCATTGAACCATATTGCAAATGCACAGTGACTTTGCAAAAGTGAGAAAACATAAACAAATGGACATGATGAAATCAACACAACGAGTGATGGAAATGTACAACTATCACTGCTCAGCCATCCTGTGTTCATCAGACCAGTCAATTTTGCATTTTTGAGCATGTCAAATTTCATATGGTAAATGCACATTGAAACATATTGCAAATGCGCGCGCACTTGCAATATGATTCTATAGTGTAAAAACATCACCTAATGGACATGATGAAATCAACACAACGAGTGATGGAAATGTACAACTATCACTGCTCGGCCATCCTGTGTCCATCAGACCAGTCAATTTTGCATTTTTGAGCATGTCAAATTTCATATGGTAAATGCACATTGAAACATATTGCAAATGCGCGCGCACTTGCAATATGATTCTATAGTGAAAAACATCACCTAATGGACATGATGAAATCAACACAACGAGTGATGGAAATGTACAACTATCACTGCTCGGCCATCCTGTGTCCATCAGACCAGTCAATTTTGCATTTTTGAGCATGTCAAATTTCATATGGTAAATGCACATTGAAACATATTGCAAATGCGCGCGCACTTGCAATATGATTCTATAGTGAAAAACATCACCTAATGGACATGATGAAATCAACACAACGAGTGATGGAAATGTACAACTATCACTGCTCGGCCATCCTGTGTTCCATCAGACCAGTCAATTTTGCATTTTTGAGCATGTCAAATTTCATATGGTAACCAGTTGCACATATTGCAAATGCACGTGCACTTGCAATATGATTCTATAGTGAAAAACATCACCTAATGGACATGATGAAATCAACACAACGAGTGATGGAAATGTACAACTATCACTGCTCGGCCATCCTGTGTCCATCAGACCAGTCAATTTTGCATTTTTGAGCATTTCAAATTTCATATGGTAAATGCACATTGAAACATATTGCAAATGCGCGCGCACTTGCAATATGATTCTATAGTGTAAAAACATCACCTAATGGACATGATGAAATCAACACAACGAGTGATGGAAATGTACAACTATCACTGCTCGGCCATCCTGTGTTCCCATAGCGGGCATTAATATCAGAATGACCGGTAAATGCATTCACAACCATATTTTCATTTTTGGGTTACCAGGTGCCTATTTTCAATCACCAGTTGCACAACATGCGTATCCATCAGAATATTTTAAACAGTCCATAAAGCACTGGACTGCCCCCATAGATAGAGGGCAGTAGGGTACTCCCATAGCGGGCATGGATAATAGGAGTCCCGGTAAATGCATTTACAACCATATTTTAATTTTTGGGTTACCAGTTGCACAACAATGCACGTGCATTTGCAATATGATTCTATAGTGAAAAAACATCACCTAATGGACATGATGAAATCAACACAACAAGTGATGGAAATGTACAACTATCACTGCTCGGCCATCCTGTGTTCATCAGACCAGTCAATTTCACATTCCTGCAGGATTTTTATAGCATGACAAATTCGTGATGGTACCTGCCCATTGAACCATATTGCAAATGCACAGTGACTTTGCAAAAGTGAGAAAACATAAACAAATGGACATGATGAAATCAACACAACAGGTGATGGAAATGTACAACTATCACTGCTCAGCCATCCTGTGTTCATCAGACCAGTCAATTTTGCATTTTTGAGCATGTCAAATTTCATATGGTAAATGCACATTGAAACATATTGCAAATGCGCGTGCACTTGCAATATGATTCTATAGTGAAAAACATCACCTAATGGACATGATGAAATCAACACAACGAGTGATGGAAATGTACAACTATCACTGCTCGGCCATCCTGTGTCCATCAGACCAGTCAATTTTGCATTTTTGAGCATGTCAAATTTCATATGGTAAATGCACATTGAAACATATTGCAAATGCGCGCACACTTGCAATATGATTCTATAGTGTAAAAACATCACCTAATGGACATGATGAAATCAACACAACGAGTGATGGAAATGTACAACTATCACTGCCCGGCCATCCTGTGTTCCCATAGCGAGCATTAATATCAGAATGACCGGTAAATGCATTTACAACCATATTTTTATTTTTGGGTTACCAGTTGCACAACAATGCACGTGCATTTGCAATATGATTCTATAGTGTAAAAACATCACCTAACGGAGATGATGAAATCAACACAACGAGTGATGGAAATGTACAACTATCACTGCTCGGCCATCCTGTGTTCATCAGACCAGTCAATTTTGCATTTTTGAGCAAGGTCAAATTTCATATGGTAAATGCACATTGAAACATATTGCAAATGCACGTGCACTTGCAATATGATTATATAGTGAAAAACATCACAAAATGGACATGATGAAGTCAACACAACGAGTGATGGAAAGGAACAACTATCACTGCCCGGCCATCCCGAGTTCATCAGGCCAGTCAATTTTGCATTTCTGCAGGATTTTTGAGCATGTCAAATTTCTTACGTCATTTGGCCCACAAAAAAATCCTTATGCACAATTTAAAAAAATATATAAAAAAATATGATAATAAAATTGGACAAAAGTATATTCATACAGTTCTTACACATGTGTAATTGACAAAAAAATTGAAAGAATTTCAAAAACGGTCCAGAAAGCACTTTTTTAAGGGTGTGTGAAGTTTTTACAAAATTTTGACATTTTTGACTTTTGACTTTGACTTCCTATGAAATCATATTGGAATTGGACAAAACATATTCCTTATGCGCATGTAAAAAAAAAAAAAATTATGATAATAAAATTGGACAAAAGTATATTCATACAGTTCTTACACATGTGTAATTGACAAAAAATCGAAAGAATTTCGAAAAACGGTCCAGAAAGCACTTTTTATGGGTGTGTGAAGTTTTTTACAAAATTTTGACATTTTTGACTTTTGACTTTTGACTTCCTATGAAATCATATTGGAATTGGACAAAACATATTCCTTATGCGCATATAAAAAAAAAAAAAAAAAAATTATGATAATAAAATTGGACAAAAGTATATTCATACAGTTCTTACACATGTGTAATTGACAAAAAATCGAAAGAATTTCGAAAAACGGTCCAGAAAGCACTTTTTTATGGGTGTGTGAAGTTTTTTACAAAATTTTGACATTTTTGACTTTTGACTTTTGACTTCCTATGAAATCATATTGGAATTGGACAAAACATATTCCTTATGCGCATATAAAAAATTTAAAAAAAATTATGATAATAAAATTGGACAAAAGTATATTCATACAGTTCTTACACATGTGTAATTGACAAAAAAATCGAAAGAATTTCGAAAAACGGTCCAGAAAGCACTTTTTTAAGGGGTGATAAGTTTTTGAAAAAAAGTTCATTTTTTCAAAATTTTACTTTTGGACATTAATTTGGGTTACATATCCAATATGAAAAACCCCGGTGGAGCGCATTTGCCCCTGTTGAATTTTTAAAGTGTTACAACTGGCAATTACCATATGGCATTTGCAATACACTTTGGATGAATCAACGCCGAATTGGGTGGTATTGGCCAATGTGTATATGGTTTGTCCGATGCCAATGACATGCCATTCATTTTTGTCCAAACAGTGCCTTGCGAACCAATTGGTTGATGTTTAAAAATGAAATTGAATATCCCTTTGAGCTTGGTGAAATTATTAATACAATTTAAATTGTATTTGTCACATACACATGGTTAGCAGTTGTTAATGCGAGTGTAGCGAAATGCTTGTGCTTCTAGTTCCGACAGTGCAGTAATATATAACAAGTAATCTAACAATTCCACAACAACTACCTCATACACACAAATGTAAAGGAATGAATACGAATATGTACATATAAATATATGGATGAGTGATGGTACAGAACGGCAGAGGCAGGATGCTGTAGATGGTATAGAGTACAGTATATACATATGAGATGAGTAATGTAGGGTATGTAAACAAGATGCAGTAGATGGTATAGAGTATATACAGTATAATGTACATAGTTTATGATGACAGTATATACATATGAGATAAATGTAGGGTATGTAAACAAGATGCAGTAGATGGTATAGAGTACAGTATATACATATGAGATGAGTAATGTAGGGTATGTAAACAAGATGCAGTAGATGGTATAGAGTACAGTATATACATATGAGATGAGTAATGTAGGGTATGTAAACAAGATGCAGTAGATGGTATAGAGTACAGTATATACATATGAGATGAGTAATGTAGGGTATGTAAACAAGATGCAGTAGATGGTATAGATGGTACAGTATATACATATGAGATGAGTAATGTAGGGTATGTAAACAAGATGCAGTAGATGGTATAGACTACAGTATATACATATGAGATGAGTAATGTAGGGTATGTAAACAAGATGCTGTAGATGGTAAATATACATAGAGATGAGTAATGTAGATGTAAACAAGATGCAGTAGATGGTATGGAGTACAGTATATACATATGAGATGAGTAATGTAGGGTATGTAAACAAGATGCAGTAGATGGTATAGAGTACAGTATATACATATGAGATGAGTAATGTAGGGTATGTAAACAAGATGCAGTAGATGGTATAGAGTACAGTATATACATATGAGATGAGTAATGTAGGGTATGTAAACAAGATGCAGTAGATGGTATAGACTACAGTATATACATATGAGATGAGTAATGTAGGGTATGTAAACAAGATGCAGTAGATGGTATGGAGTACAGTATATACATATGAGATGAGTAATGTAGGGTATGTAAACAAGATGCAGTAGATGGTATAGAGTACAGTATATACATATGAGATGAGTAATGTAGGGTATGTAAACATTATGTAAAGTGGCTGATACATTTATTACATCGAATGTTGTATTATTATTAACGTGTTCCATGGAGACTGTTCCATATTTCTGTAAAGTATCCTACATTCAACACTAGATTGAAGCTTGGGCTTCCTGCAGCTTGGGACTTATTCATTCAGCATCTCACTGCAGATACCGTCTTCCCCGCAGGCTTTCATTTTGTCTTTCAGCTCTGTTATCGTGATGTGTATATCTCATGCTTTTTAAAAGGCCCTGTTAGTGAACAGCGTGCTGAACCATGTGTAGCAAACAGAGACAAAACGTTATAAAAACAAAAGATGCGTTGTTTTAAACCTCCTAATGTCACTTTCATTACTTTAAAACCAGTAGGCGATCTCATCCATAGGTGCACTACAGGTATGAAGGAAGATAACCTGATGGAGATTCGCTTTGGCAAAAACCACAGTCGGTATAATGAAAGAACTGAAGTTGTTCAATGAAGATGGACACAATTCAAACGAGCCTCTAAAAGCAAATCAACAGGAAGGTGGACCGTCTCCATGACAACCTGGAGAAGCTGCTCATAGAACATCTAAATCAAATAAACAGGAAGGTGAACCGTCTCCATGACAACCTGGAGAAGCTGCTCATAGAACATCTAAATCAAATAAACAGGAAGGTGGACTGTCTCCATGACAACCTGGAGAAGCTGCTCATAGAACATCTAAATCAAATAAACAGGAAGGCGGACCGTCTCCATGACAACCTGGAGAAGCTGCTCATAGAACATCTAAATCAAATCAACAGGAAGGTGAACCGTCTCCATGACAACCTGGAGAAGCTGATCATAGAACATCTAAATCAAATAAACAGGAAGGTGAACCGTCTCCATGACAACCTGGAGAAGCTGATCATAGAACATCTAAATCAAATAAACAGGAAGGCGGACCGGGAGAAAGGGCTCTCCATGACAACCTGGAGAAGCTGCTCATAGAACATCTAAATCAAATAAACAGGAAGGTGGACTGTCTCCATGACAACCTGGAGAAGCTGCTCATAGAACATCTAAATCAAATAAACAGGAAGGTTAACAGTCTCCATGACAACCTGGAGAAGCTGAGCATAGAACATCTAAATCAAATAAACAGGAAGGTAGACTGTCTCCATGACAACCTGGAGAAGCTGCTCATAGAACATCTAAATCAAATAAACAGGAAGGTTAACAGTCTCCATGACAACCTGGAGAAGCTGAGCATAGAACATCTAAATCAAATAAACAGGAAGGGAGGTGGGAGAAAGGGCTTCCTAAATATGATCCCCAATTAGAGGCAACAATTACCTCTAATTTGGATCCATACAACCCACCAACATATAAATACAATGACGAGAAACAGGTTCAGGGATCTGAAACCAGGTTCAGTTATACTCTGGGATCTGAAACAACAGGTTCAGTTATACTCTGGGATCTGTAACAACAGGTTCAGTTATACTCTGGGATCTGAAACAACAGGTTCAGTTATACTCTGGGATCTGTAACAACAGGTTCAGTTATACTCTGGGATCTGAAACAACAGGTTCAGTTATACTCTGGGATCTGTAACAACAGGTTCAGTTATACTCTGGGATCTGAAACAACAGGTTCAGTTATACTCTGGGATCTGAAACAACAGGTTCAGTTATACTCTGGGATCTGAAACAACAGGTTCAGTTATACTCTGGGATCTGTAACAACAGGTTCAGTTATACTCTGGTATGTTAAACAACAGGTTCAGTTATACTCTGGGATCTGAAACAACAGGTTCAGTTATACTCTGGGATCTGTAACAACAGGTTCAGTTATACTCTGGGATCTGTAACAACAGGTTCAGTTATACTCTGGGATCTGAAACAACAGGTTCAGTTATACTCTGGGATCTGTAACAACAGGTTCAGTTATACTCTGGGATCTGAAACAACAGGTTCAGTTATACTCTGGGATCTGTAACAACAGATTCAGTTATACTCTGGGATCTGAAACAACAGGTTCAGTTATACTCTGGGATCTGTAACAACAGGTTCAGTTATACTCTGGGATCTGTAACAACAGGTTCAGTTATACTCTGGGATCTGAAACAACAGGTTCAGTTATACTCTGGGATCTGTAACAACAGGTTCAGTTATACTCTGGGATCTGAAACAACAGGTTCAGTTATACTCTGGGATCTGTAACAACAGGTTCAGTTATACTCTGGGATCTGTAACAACAGGTTCAGTTATACTCTGGGATCTGAAACAACAGGTTCAGTTATACTCTGGGATCTGAAACAACAGGTTCAGTTATACTCTGGGATCTGTAACAACAGGTTCAGTTATACTCTGGGATCTGTAACAACAGGTTCAGTTATACTCTGGGATCTGAAACAACAGGTTCAGTTATACTCTGGGATCTGTAACAACAGGTTCAGTTATACTCTGGGATCTGAAAGAACAGGTTCAGTTATACTCTGGTATGTTAAACAACAGGTTCAGTTATACTCTGGGATCTGAAACAACAGGTTCAGTTATACTCTGGGATCTGTAACAACAGGTTCAGTTATACTCTGGGATCTGTAACAACAGATTCAGTTATACTCTGGTATGTTAAACAACAGGTTCAGTTATACTCTGGGATCTGTAACAACAGGTTCAGTTATACTCTGGGATCTGAAACAACAGGTTCAGTTATACTCTGGGATCTGTAACAACAGGTTCAGTTATACTCTGGGATCTGTAACAACAGGTTCAGTTATACTCTGGGATCTGAAACAACAGGTTCAGTTATACTCTGGGATCTGTAACAACAGGTTCAGTTATACTCTGGGATCTGAAACAACAGCTTCAGTTATACTCTGGGATCTGTAACAACAGGTTCAGTTATACTCTGGGATCTGAAACAACAGGTTCACAGGTTCAGTTATACTCTGGGATCTGTAACAACAGGTTCAGTTATACTCTGGGATCTGTAACAACAGGTTCAGTTATACTCTGGGATCTGTAACAACAGGTTCAGTTATACTCTGGGATCTGAAACAACAGGTTCAGTTATACTCTGGGATCTGAAACAACAGGTTCAGTTATACTCTGGGATCTGAAACAACAGGTTCAGTTATACTCTGGGATCTGTAACAACAGATTCAGTTATACTCTGGTATGTTAAACAACAGGTTCAGTTATACTCTGGGATCTGTAACAACAGGTTCAGTTATACTCTGGGATCTGTAACAACAGGTTCAGTTATACTCTGGGATCTGAAACAACAGGTTCAGTTATACTCTGGGATCTGAAACAACAGGTTCAGTTATACTCTGGGATCTGTAACAACAGGTTCAGTTATACTCTGGTATGTTAAACAACAGGTTCAGTTATAACTGTAACAGGTTCAGTTATACTCTGGGATCTGTAACAACAGGTTCAGTTATACTCTGGGATCTGAAACAACAGGTTCAGTTATACTCTGGGATCTGAAACAACAGGTTCAGTTATACTCTGGGATCTGTAACAACAGATTCAGTTATACTCTGGTATGTTAAACAACAGGTTCAGTTATACTCTGGGATCTGTAACAACAGGTTCAGTTATACTCTGGGATCTGTAACAACAGGTTCAGTTATACTCTGGGATCTGTAACAACAGGTTCAGTTATACTCTGGGATCTGAAACAACAGGTTCAGTAATACTCTGGGATCTGTAACAACAGGTTCAGTTATACTCTGGGATCTGAAACAACAGGTTCAGTTATACTCTGGGATCTGAAACAACAGGTTCAGTTATACTCTGGGATCTGAAACAACAGGTTCAGTTATACTCTGGGATCTGTAACAACAGGTTCAGTTATACTCTGGGATCTGAAACAACAGGTTCAGTTATACTCTGGGATCTGAAACAACAGGTTCAGTTATACTCTGGGATCTGAAACAACAGGTTCAGTTATACTCTGGGATCTGTAACAACAGGTTCAGTTATACTCTGGGATCTGAAACAACAGGTTCAGTTATACTCTGGGATCTGTAACAACAGGTTCAGTTATACTCTGGGATCTGAAACAACAGGTTCAGTTATACTCTGGGATCTGAAACAACAGGTTCAGTTATACTCTGGGATCTGAAACAACAGGTTCAGTTATACTCTGGGATCTGTAACAACAGGTTCAGTTATACTCTGGGATCTGTAACGACAGGTTCAGTTATACTCTGGGATCTGAAACAACAGGTTCAGTTATACTCTGGGATCTGTAACAACAGGTTCAGTTATACTCTGGGATCTGTAACAACAGGTTCAGTTATACTCTGGGATCTGTAACAACAGGTTCAGTTATACTCTGGGATCTGAAACAACAGGTTCAGTTATACTCTGGGATCTGTAACAACAGGTTCAGTTATACTCTGGGATCTGAAACAACAGGTTCAGTAATACTCTGGGATCTGTAACAACAGGTTCAGTTATACTCTGGGATCTGTAACAACAGGTTCAGTTATACTCTGGGATCTGAAACAACAGGTTCAGTTATACTCTGGGATCTGTAACAACAGGTTCAGTTATACTCTGGGATCTGAAAGAACAGGTTCAGTTATACTCTGGTATGTTAAACAACAGGTTCAGTTATACTCTGGGATCTGAAACAACAGGTTCAGTTATACTCTGGGATCTGTAACAACAGGTTCAGTTATACTCTGGGATCTGTAACAACAGATTCAGTTATACTCTGGTATGTTAAACAACAGGTTCAGTTATACTCTGGGATCTGTAACAACAGGTTCAGTTATACTCTGGGATCTGAAACAACAGGTTCAGTTATACTCTGGGATCTGTAACAACAGGTTCAGTTATACTCTGGGATCTGAAACAACAGGTTCAGTTATACTCTGGGATCTGAAACAACAGGTTCAGTTATACTCTGGGATCTGTAACAACAGGTTCAGTTATACTCTGGGATCTTAAACAACAGGTTCAGTTATACTCTGGGATCTGTAACAACAGGTTCAGTTATACTCTGGGATCTGAAACAACAGGTTCAGTTATACTCTGGGATCTGTAACAACAGGTTCAGTTATACTCTGGGATCTGTAACAACAGGTTCAGTTATACTCTGGGATCTGTAACAACAGGTTCAGTTATACTCTGGGATCTGAAACAACAGGTTCAGTTATACTCTGGGATCTGTAACAACAGGTTCAGTTATACTCTGGGATCTGAAACAACAGGTTCAGTTATACTCTGGGATCTGTAACAACAGATTCAGTTATACTCTGGTATGTTAAACAACAGGTTCAGTTATACTCTGGGATCTGTAACAACAGGTTCAGTTATACTCTGGGATCTGTAACAACAGGTTCAGTTATACTCTGGGATCTGAAACAACAGGTTCAGTTATACTCTGGGATCTGAAACAACAGGTTCAGTTATACTCTGGGATCTGTAACAACAGGTTCAGTTATACTCTGGTATGTTAAACAACAGGTTCAGTTATACTCTGGGATCTGTAACAACAGGTTCAGTTATACTCTGGGATCTGAAACAACAGGTTCAGTTATACTCTGGGATCTGAAACAACAGGTTCAGTTATACTCTGGGATCTGTAACAACAGGTTCAGTTATACTCTGGTATGTTAAACAACAGGTTCAGTTATACTCTGGGATCTGTAACAACAGGTTCAGTTATACTCTGGGATCTGAAACAACAGGTTCAGTTATACTCTGGGATCTGTAACAACAGGTTCAGTTATACTCTGGGATCTGAAACAACAGGTTCAGTTATACTCTGGGATCTGTAACAACAGATTCAGTTATACTCTGGGATCTGTAACAACAGGTTCAGTTATACTCTGGGATCTGAAACAACAGGTTCAGTTATACTCTGGGATCTGTAACAACAGATTCAGTTATACTCTGGGATCTGTAACAACAGGTTCAGTTATACTCTGGGATCTGAAACAACAGGTTCAGTTATACTCTTAATGATTAAGGTTAATCATTTGGAAAAGTCCGGTTTACTTGTAGCCGAGCAGAATGGGTTCTGTAAAAACAGGGCTTGTACAGATCAGATCTATAGTACACTGCTCGTGTGGACTCGCGTCACATGACTTGGACTCGAGTCAGACTCGTGTCACAAATATGTTGACCTGCATCTCAACTCTGACTTTAACACCAATGACTCGTGACTTAACTTGGACTTGAGCCTTTTGACTCGACCTGACTTGATACCCTCCCCAACCCCAAATATTAAAAACGATGCTATTAAAAATGTGTGTAGCGCATCAACTCTTCATTTAACGGATTACAGTTTGAATCGGACAGCAGCCAATCAAATTGTGCCAGCTGAGAAAAAGTTGTGCGTGGCAGTGCAGAGGAATGTCGGTGGGTGAATTCAGATGGAGCCCTTGGAAAGATGATACCCCCAAATTATTATTTTCAGATATAAAGACGACGCTGTATCAACAAAAAGCGGATTGCAACTTGGAAAACATGCAGGAAGAGAATTACAGACGGAGGCGCAACAACTTCCAACTTTATTCGACATTTGAAGCTGCACAAAGAACGGTAAGTTGTGGCTAATATAGCCGACAGCTATATCATTTATAACTTTGCTAGTGTAGCACGTAGGCTAACGTAAAGTTAAATCAATGATGTCAATGCTGTTCCTAAAACCATTGACATACGTTAGCCTGCTGTAACCACACAAAGAGGGTGTGTGTGTGTGTTAAGGTTGAGCGATTGTGTACAAGCCTACATCACCCGATTGCGCCGCGTAGCGATCCTCGATAGTCGATCACTATCGATATTTCTTGATTTGGGACTTGACTTGGAACTGTGATTAGAGCCAGACTAAGAATGGAATCCTACCAGTGGCGACCCATCATTCAGGGCAGAGCCCCGCCTGTTTTGAGCCTTTGTCACATCTGCTCCTGCTCATCCCCTCCGGCGTACGACGTTGCCAGAGTACTATCCACCGGTCCTGGGGTTCATCATTACGCACAGCTGGCACTCATCATTACGCACACCTGGCACTCATCATTACGCACACCTGGCACTCATCATTACGCACAGCTGGCACTCATCATTACGCACACCTGGCACTCATCATTACGCACACCTGGCACTCATCATTACGCACACCTGGCACTCATCATTACATACACCTGGCACTCATCATTACGTACACCTGGCACTCATCATTACGCAAACCTGGCACTCATCATTACGCACAGCTGGCACTCATCATTACGCACACCTGGCACTCATCATTACGCACACCTGGCACTCATCATTATGCACACCTGGCACTCATCATTACGCACACCTGGCACTCATCATTACGCACACCTGGCACTCATTATGCACACCTGTGAACCTGGACTCCCTTACCTTCATCATCTCCTCCCCTTTACATGTCACTCTCCCAGGCTCACTCCCAGGTTCACACCCAGGTTTTGGTATTGTTCTTGTGTATCGGCGTTTCACCTGCACCTGCTTCTGACTCATCGCCCCATCATTACAGCCTCACACATTTAAGAAAAAAAAGCTATATATTTATTTCTTTTGGGGGGTTCTTGCCTGTTTTGCTTGTTATTTTGGCATTAATATGTGTCACATATCAGTTTGCAAACAATGTCAAAAAAATAAATTGAGTTAAATAACAAACCCACATACAAACAAGGTCTCTTTTTTGCTTTTTGTAAGACAGCTCCAAAATGCAGGTGATTCTGCCTCGCTCAGTGCATTCTGTGGTGGTGAACCCAGCCAGCAGAAAATACAGACTGTTGCGCCTGATTGGCTCAGTTTTATGTCACTCATGGGGCAGCAGTCATCCCCAATTCTAAGGTTAGAGCTCGAAAATGTTAATTCCTTGGGTTCTGCATAGAGTTATATTAGAAGTGCCCATCCAAGAAGGTTCAAGTGTATGTTGTGTCGTAAACTGTTAGTAGCCCATGTGCCTCACCCTAATAAGTTGGTCTATTATCAACAACGATGGTACTGTAAACACATCGTTCCTGGCTGTTTGCCTATGACCTGTTTTAGAGAAATGTAATCATTTAATATTGTAAGAGCTTTCATTGTCTGTTAATATGTAAGAACGGCCCATGTTCTGAAAACTGTCGCTGTACATTTCAAAAGTGCTAAACAAATTGTTATATTGACTATGTCGGTCGTCTCTAGCTCATTAATGTCTTAATCAAAACGATGGATTACACCCACCATACTTAAGCCACAGTTTGTACATCTCAATTGTCAGTAGAAACCACATTTGTTTAAGCAAGTCAGCCATATCAGCTATGCTTTTTTAAAGCCAGGAAATGAGGCTGAATGAACTGAAGCACTGGAAAGCTGTTGGGACTTTGCTGATAGCCAGGTGTAGCAGTGGTAAGGTGTTGGGACTCTGCTGATAACCAGGTGTAACAGTGGTAAGGTGTTGGGACTCTGCTGATAACCAGGTGTAACAGTGGTAAGGTATTGGGACTCTGCTGTTGGGACAGCTTTATTTAGGCCCTAACAGTTGTGGACACTGTTTGTCACAGTAACAGTGCAATGAATGTTTCGCTCATTGTTGAATTGTTGCTTTGCTGGGATGCACACCATCACACCTCCTCCTCCATGCTTCACGGTGGAACCAAACATGCAGAGACCATCCGTTCACCTACTCTGCATCTCATGAAGAGATGGCGGTTGGAACCAAAAATCTCAAATTTGGACTTCAGACCACTGGTCTAATGTCCATTGCTCGTGTTTCTTGGCCCAAGCAAGTCTCTTCTTATTATTGGTGTCCTTTAGTAGTGGTTTATTTGCAGTAAAATCGACCATGAAGACTTCATTCACAGAGTCCCCCCTGAACAGTTGATGTGGAGATGTGTCTGTTACTTGAACTCTGTGAATTTTTTATGTGGGCTGCAATTTCTGAGGCTAATGAACATACCCTCTGCAGAAGAGGTCTTCCTTTCCTGTGGTGGTCCTCAAGAGAGCCAGTTTCATCATAGCGCTTGATGGTTTTTGCGACTGCACAGGATAAAACTTTCAAAGTTCTTGAAATGTTTCCTCATTGACTGACCTTCATGTCTTAAACTATTGATGGACTGGCGTTATTTTTTGCCTATTTAATCTGCTCTTGCCATAATATGGACTTGGTCTTTTACCAAATAGTGCCATCTTCTGTATACATGAAGCTGGTTGAGACAATGCCAAGAGTGTGCAAAGCTGTCATCAAAGCAATGGGTGGCTATTTGAAGAATCTCAAATCTCAAATATATTTTGATTTGTTTAACACCTTTCTGGTTAATGCATATGTGTTCTTTCATAGTTTTGATGTCTTCTATTATTCTACAATGTAGAAAATTGTCTAAATAAAGAAAAACTCTTGAATGAGTAGCTGTTCTAAAACTTTTGACCGGTAGTGTATGTCCTAGCACATCCCCCGTATCATAACGCTTCCGTTAATGAATCTTATTCATATCATGACACAGGTGAGATTGTGACATCTGAATAAGAGTTATTGATGGAAGAGAGTCATTAGGAGACAAGCGACTGTAAGTTGTCTTCACTTTCCAGACCCCATTCCGACATCATTAGTGCAGTTCACTCCCTTTACCCATACTCCTCTGATTGATTGTTTCATAACTCTCCTCATTAAGCCTCCATTAAATGTAAATTAGAGGTGCGATGCTATTTTAATCACCAAGTGTAAAGTTTTGGCTGAAATGCCACCAGCAGAAAACAGCACGTGGATACAAGAACGTCTTGACGGTTACAGAATGGTTCATTATCAGGCAGCTATTGTCTGTGAGACTTTGAAATATGCCATTGAATGAAAAGGCCACGTGACTTGTTCTCCCGTTGAACGACTTTTACATGACAGAAAACATTCTTCTCTCTCTTTTAGCTCTCATTATCTCCCTCGTTCTCTCGTTCTCTCTCTCGTTCTCTGCCCATCAAGGTTTCCAATCAACACAGTCACAGAGACAGAACCAAAGACAGAGTGCTGATGACAACGGACGTAATTAAGCTACAAATATCAATCGTACACATCCACTGAGTTATAAACTGGTATGATGATGTGAAGCTGTTTGAAAGAGTTTATTTATTCTTGTTCACAGATAAAACTGAAGAAATGCAGAATTTACATTACTGATAATTGCAAAACACTCATTTAAAATACATAACACAATACCTGACAAAGAGAATATTGAACAATTAAAAACATTACATGATATTTGTCATGAGGGAAATGTAAATATTAAAATGTAATTAAAAAAAAAAATACATTTTTATTTTTGGAAAAGCCTTTTAAAGCTAGAGATATTACACAGTCCGACAGCAGTGGGAAGAGACAGACATGTGTGGATGTCTTCCGTCCACTACACGCGGATTACCTAGAGGCGGTGATCAATGGGAGAAGCAGCAGCAACGTTCAGATCAGAACAACTTTGTCAATGGACTGGACTGATAACTTCATGATGGCTCTATCCATATGTTAGCATGGTGTAAGGTTCATGATGGCTATATCCACATGTTAGCATGGTGTAAGGTTCATGATGGCTCTATCCACATGTTAGCATGTTAGCATGGTGTAAGGTTCATGATGGCTATAACCACATGTTAGCATGGTGTAAGGTTCATGATGGCTCTATCCATATGTTAGCATGGTGTAAGGTTCATGATGGCTCTATCCACATGTTAGCATGTTAGCATGATGTGTAGCATGGTGTCATGATGGCTCTATCCACATGTTAGCATGTTAGCATGGTGTAAGGTTCATGATGGCTCTATCCATATGTTAGCATGGTGTAAGGTTCATGATGGCTCTATCCACATGTTAGCATGGTGTAAGGTTCATGATGGCTCTATCCATATGTTAGCATGGTGTAAGGTTCATGATGGCTCTATCCACATGTTAGCATGGTGTAAGGTTCATGATGGCTCTATCCATATGTTAGCATGGTGTAAGGTTCATGATGGCTCTATCCATATGTTAGCATGGTGTAAGGTTCATGATGGCTCTATCCACATGTTAGCATGGTGTAAGGTTCATGATGGCTCTATCCATATGTTAGCATGGTGTAAGGTTCATGATGGCTCTATCCACATGTTAGCATGTTAGCATGTGTAAGGTTCATGATGGCTCTATCCACATGTTAGCATGGTGTAAGGTTCATGATGGCTCTATCCACATGTTAGCATGGTGTAAGGTTCATGATGGCTCTATCCATATGTTAGCATGGTGTAAGGTTCATGATGGCTCTATCCACATGTTAGCATGATGGCTCTATCCACATGTTAGCATGGTGTAAGGTTCATGATGGCTCTATCCACATGTTAGCATGGTGTAAGGTTCATGATGGCTCTATCCACATGTTAGCATGGTGTAAGGTTCATGATGGCTCTATCCATATGTTAGCATGGTGTAAGGTTCATGATGGCTCTATCCACATGTTAGCATGTTAGCATGGTGTAAGGTTCATGATGGCTCTATCCACATGTTAGCATGGTGTAAGGTTCATGATGGCTCTATCCACATGTTAGCATGGTGTAAGGTTCATGATGGCTCTATCCATATGTTAGCATGGTGTAAGGTTCATGATGGCTCTATCCACATGTTAGCATGTTAGCATTGTGTAAGGTTCATGATGGCTCTATCCACATGTTAGCATGGTGTGTAAGGTTCATGATGGCTCTATCCATGTTATGTTAGCATGGTGTAAGGTTCATGATGGCTCTATCCATATGTTAGCATGGTGTAAGGTTCATGATGGCTCTATCCATATGTTAGCATGGTGTAAGGTTCATGATGGCTCTATCCATATGTTAGCATGGTGTAAGGTTCATGATGGCTCTATCCATGTTAGCATGGTGTAAGGTTCATGATGGCTCTATCCACATGTTAGCATGGTGTAAGGTTCATGATGGCTCTATCCACATGTTAGCATGTTAGCATTAGTGTGTAAGGTTCATGATGGCTCTATCCACATGTTAGCATTAGCATGTTAGCATGGTGTAAGGTTCATGATGGCTCTATCCACATGTTAGCATGTTAGCATGGTGTAAGGTTCATGATGGCTCTATCCATATGTTAGCATGGTGTAAGGTTCATGATGGCTCTATCCATATGTTAGCATGGTGTAAGGTTCATGATGGCTCTATCCATATGTTAGCATGGTGTAAGGTTCATGATGGCTCTATCCATATGTTAGCATGGTGTAAGGTTCATGATGGCTCTATCCACATGTTAGCATGGTGTAAGGTTCATGATGGCTCTATCCATATGTTAGCATGGTGTAAGGTTCATGATGGCTCTATCCACATGTTAGCATGTTAGCATGGTGTAAGGTTCATGATGGCTCTATCCACATGTTAGCATGGTGTAAGGTTCATGATGGCTCTATCCACATGTTAGCATGTTAGCATGGTGTAAGGTTCATGATGGCTCTATCCATATGTTAGCATGGTGTAAGGTTCATGATGGCTCTATCCATATGTTAGCATGGTGTAAGGTTCATGATGGCTCTATCCATATGTTAGCATGGTGTAAGGTTCATGATGGCTCTATCCATATGTTAGCATGGTGTAAGGTTCATGATGGCTCTATCCATATGTTAGCATGGTGTAAGGTTCATGATGGCTCTATCCATATGTTAGCATGGTGTAAGGTTCATGATGGCTCTATCCATATGTTAGCATGGTGTAAGGTTCATGATGGCTCTATCCACATGTTAGCATGTTAGCATGGTGTAAGGTTCATGATGGCTCTATCCACATGTTAGCATGGTGTAAGGTTCATGATGGCTCTATCCATATGTTAGCATGGTGTAAGGTTCATGGTGGTGTAAGGTTCATGATGGCTCTATCCACATGTTAGCATGTTAGCATGGTGTAAGGTTCATGATGGCTCTATCCACATGTTAGCATGGTGTAAGGTTCATGATGGCTCTATCCACATGTTAGCATGGTGTAAGGTTCATGATGGCTCTATCCACATGTTAGTTAGCATGGTGTAAGGTTCATGATGGCTCTATCCACATGTTAGCATGTTAGCATGGTGTAAGGTTCATGATGGCTCTATCCACATGTTAGCATGGTGTAAGGTTCATGATGGCTCTATCCATATGTTAGCATGGTGTAAGGTTCATGATGGCTCTATCCATGTTATGTTAGCATGGTGTAAGGTTCATGATGGCTCTATCCATATGTTAGCATGGTGTGTAGGTTCATGATGGCTCTATCCACATGTTAGCATGGTGTAAGGTTCATGATGGCTCTATCCACATGTTAGCATGGTGTAAGGTTCATGATGGCTCTATCCATATGTTAGCATGGTGTAAGGTTCATGATGGCTCTATCCACATGTTAGCATGGTGTAAGGTTCATGATGGCTCTATCCACATGTTAGCATGGTGTTTCATGATGGCTCTATCCACATGTTAGCATGGTGTAAGGTTCATGATGGCTCTATCCATATGTTAGCATGGTGTAAGGTTCATGATGGCTCTATCCACATGTTAGCATGATGGCTCTATCCAGCATGTTAGCATGGTGTAAGGTTCATGATGGCTCTATCCACATGTTAGCATGTTAGCATGGTGTAAGGTTCATGATGGCTCTATCCATATGTTAGCATGGTGTAAGGTTCATGATGGCTCTATCCATATGTTAGCATGGTGTAAGGTTCATGATGGCTCTATCCATATGTTAGCATGGTGTAAGGTTCATGATGGCTCTATCCATATGTTAGCATGGTGTAAGGTTCATGATGGCTCTATCCATATGTTAGCATGGTGTAAGGTTCATGATGGCTCTATCCACATGTTAGCATGGTGTAAGGTTCATGATGGCTCTATCCACATGTTAGCATGGTGTAAGGTTCATGATGGCTCTATCCACATGTTAGCATGTTAGCATGGTGTAGGTTCATGATGGCTCTATCCACATGTTAGCATGGTGTAAGGTTCATGATGGCTCTATCCACATGTTAGCATGGTGTAAGGTTCATGATGGCTCTATCCACATGTTAGCATGGTGTAAGGTTCATGATGGCTCTATCCATATGTTAGCATGGTGTAAGGTTCATGATGGCTCTATCCATATGTTAGCATGGTGTAAGGTTCATGATGGCTCTATCCATATGTTAGCATGGTGTAAGGTTCATGATGGCTCTATCCATATGTTAGCATGGTGTAAGGTTCATGATGGCTCTATCCACATGTTAGCATGTTAGCATGGTGTAAGGTTCATGATGGCTCTATCCACATGTTAGCATGTTAGCATGGTGTAAGGTTCATGATGGCTCTATCCACATGTTAGCATGGTGTAAGGTTCATGATGGCTCTATCCATATGTTAGCATGGTGTAAGGTTCATGATGGCTCTATCCATATGTTAGCATGGTGTAAGGTTCATGATGGCTCTATCCATATGTTAGCATGGTGTAAGGTTCATGATGGCTCTATCCACATGTTAGCATGGTGTAAGGTTCATGATGGCTCTATCCATATGTTAGCATGGTGTAAGGTTCATGATGGCTCTATCCATATGTTAGCATGGTGTAAGGTTCATGATGGCTCTATCCACATGTTAGCATGTGTAGCATGATGGCTGTAGCATGGTGTCATGATGGCTCTATCCACATGTTAGCATGGTGTAAGGTTCATGATGGCTCTATCCACATGTTAGCATGGTGTAAGGTTCATGATGGCTCTATCCACATGTTAGCATGTTAGCATGGTGTAAGGTTCATGATGGCTCTATCCATGATGTTAGCATGGTGTAAGGTTCATGATGGCTCTATCCACATGTTAGCATGGTGTGTAAGGTTCATGATGGCTCTATCCACATGTTAGCATGGTGTGTAAGGTTCATGATGGCTCTATCCACATGTTAGCATGTTAGCATGGTGTAAGGTTAGATGGCATGGTGTAAGGTTCATGATGGCTCTATCCACATGTTAGCATGGTGTAAGGTTCATGATGGCTCTATCCACATGTTAGCATGGTGTAAGGTTCATGATGGCTCTATCCACATGTTAGCATGGTGTAAGGTTCATGATGGCTCTATCCACATGTTTCATGATGGCTCTATCCACATGTTAGCATGTTAGCATGGTGTAAGGTTCATGATGGCTCTATCCATATGTTAGCATGGTGTAAGGTTCATGATGGCTCTATCCATATGTTAGCATGGTGTAAGGTTCATGATGGCTCTATCATGGGTGTAAGGTTCATGATGGCTCTATCCACATGTTAGCATGTTAGCATGGTGTAAGGTTCATGATGGCTCTATCCATATGTTAGCATGGTGTAAGGTTCATGATGGCTCTATCCATGTGTTAGCATGGTGTAATGGTTCTATGATGGCTCTATCCACATGTTAGCATGTTAGTGGTGTAAGGTTCATGATGGCTCTATCCACATGTTAGCATGTTAGTGGTGTAAGGTTCATGATGGCTCTATCCACATGTTAGCATGGTGTGTAAGGTTCATGATGGCTCTATCCACATGTTAGCATGGTGTAAGGTTCATGATGGCTCTATCCACATGTTAGCATGGTGTAAGGTTCATGATGGCTCTATCCAGTTAGCATGGTGTAAGGTTCATGATGGCTCTATGTTAGCAGTGTAAGGTTCATGATGGCTCTATCCACATGTTAGCATGGTGTAAGTTATGATGGCTCTATGTTAGCATGGTGTAAGGTTCATGATGGCTCTATCCACATGTTAGCATGTGTAAGGTTCATGATGGCTCTATCCACATGCATGGTGTAAGGTTCATGATGGCTCTATCCACATGTTAGCATGGTGTAAGGTTCATGATGGCTCTATCCACATGTTAGCATGGTGTAAGGTTCATGATGGCTCTATCCACATGTTAGCATGTTAGCATGGTGTAAGGTTCATGATGGCTCTATCCACATGTTAGCATGTTAGCATGGTGTAAGGTTCATGATGGCTCTATCCATATGTTAGCATGGTGTAAGGTTCATGATGGCTCTATCCATGTTAGCATGGTGTAAGGTTCATGATGGCTCTATCCATATGTTAGCATGGTGTAAGGTTCATGATGGCTCTATCCACATGTTAGCATGTTAGCATGGTGTAAGGTTCATGATGGCTCTATCCATATGTTAGCATGTTAGCATGGTGTAAGGTTCATGATGGCTCTATCCACATGTTAGCATGTTAGCATGGTGTAAGGTTCATGATGGCTCTATCCATATGTTAGCATGGTGTAAGGTTCATGATGGCTCTATCCACATGTTAGCATGGTGTAAGGTTCATGATGGCTCTATCCATATGTTAGCATGGTGTAAGGTTCATGATGGCTCTATCCATATGTTAGCATGGTGTAAGGTTCATGATGGCTCTATCCACATGTTAGCATGGTGTAAGGTTCATGATGGCTCTATCCACATGTTAGCATGTTAGCATGGTGTAAGGTTCATGATGGCTCTATCCACATGTTAGCATGTGTAGCATGATGGCTCTATCCACATGTTAGCATGTTAGCATGGTGTAAGGTTCATGATGGCTCTATCCACATGTTAGCATGTTAGCATGGTGTAAGGTTCATGATGGCTCTATCCACATGTTAGCATGGTGTAAGGTTCATGATGGCTCTATCCATATGTTAGCATGGTGTAAGGTTCATGATGGCTCTATCCACATGTTAGCATGTTAGCATGGTGTAAGGTTCATGATGGCTCTATCCACATGTTAGCATGGTGTAAGGTTCATGATGGCTCTATCCACATGTTAGCATGGTGTAAGGTTCATGATGGCTCTATCCACATGTTAGCATGGTGTAAGGTTCATGATGGCTCTATCCACATGTTAGCATGGTGTAAGGTTCATGATGGCTCTATCCACATGTTAGCATGTTAGCATGGTGTAAGGTTCATGATGGCTCTATCCACATGTTAGCATGGTGTAAGGTTCATGATGGCTCTATCCACATGTTAGCATGGTGTAAGGTTCATGATGGCTCTATCCACATGTTAGCATGGTGTAAGGTTCATGATGGCTCTATCCACATGTTAGCATGTTAGCATGGTGTAAGGTTCATGATGGCTCTATCCACATGTTAGCATGGTGTAAGGTTCATGATGGCTCTATCCACATGTTAGCATGGTGTAAGGTTCATGATGGCTCTATCCACATGTTAGCATGGTGTAAGGTTCATGATGGCTCTATCCACATGTTAGCATGTTAGCATGGTGTAAGGTTCATGATGGCTCTATCCATATGTTAGCATGGTGTAAGGTTCATGATGGCTGTTAGGTGTCATGATGGCTCTATCCATATGTTAGCATGGTGTAAGGTTCATGATGGCTCTATCCACATGTTAGCATGGTGTAAGGTTCATGATGGCTCTATCCACATGTTAGCATGTTAGCATGGTGTAAGGTTCATGATGGCTCTATCCACATGTTAGCATGGTGTAAGGTTCATGATGGCTCTATCCACATATGTTAGCATGGTGTAAGGTTCATGATGGCTCTATCCATATGTTAGCATGTTAGCATGGTGTAAGGTTCATGGCTCTATCCATATGTTAGCATGGTGTAAGGTTCATGATGGCTCTATCCACATGTTAGCATGTTAGCATGTGTAAGGTTCATGATGGCTCTATCCACATGTTAGCATGTTAGCATGGTGTAAGGTTCATGATGGCTCTATCCACATGTTAGCATGGTGTAAGGTTCATGATGGCTCTATCCACATGTTAGCATGGTGTAAGGTTCATGATGGCTCTATCCATGATGTTAGCATGTTAGCATAAGGGTTCATGATGGCTCTATCCACATGTTAGCATGTTAGCATGGTGTAAGGTTCATGATGGCTCTATCCATATGTTAGCATGTTAGCATGGTGTAAGGTTCATGATGGCTCTATCCACATGTTAGCATGTTAGCATGGTGTAAGGTTCATGATGGCTCTATCCAGCATGTTAGCATGTTAGCATAAGGTTCATGATGGCTCTATCCACATGTTAGCATGTTAGCATGGTGTAAGGTTCATGATGGCTCTATCCACATGTTAGCATGGTGTAAGGTTCATGATGGCTCTATCCACATGTTAGCATGTTAGCATGGTGTAAGGTTCATGATGGCTCTATCCACATGTTATCCATGTTAGCATGGTGTAAGGTTCATGATGGCTCTATCCACATGTTAGCATGGTGTAAGGTTCATGATGGCTCTATCCATATGTTAGCATGGTGTAAGGTTCATGATGGCTCTATCCACATGTTAGCATGTTAGCATGGTGTAAGGTTCATGATGGCTCTATCCATATGTTAGCATGGTGTAAGGTTCATGATGGCTCTATCCACATGTTAGCATGTTAGCATGGTGTAAGGTTCATGATGGCTCTATCCACATGTTAGCATGGTGTAAGGTTCATGATGGCTCTATCCATGATGTTAGCATGTTAGCATGATGTAAGGTTCATGATGGCTCTATCCACATGTTAGCATGGTGTAAGGTTCATGATGGCTCTATCCACATGTTAGCATGGTGTAAGGTTCATGATGGCTCTATCCACATGTTAGCATGTTAGCATGGTGTAAGGTTCATGATGGCTCTATCCACATGTTAGCATGTTAGCATGGTGTAAGGTTCATGATGGCTCTATCCACATGTTAGCATGGTGTAAGGTTCATGATGGCTCTATCCATGTTAGCATGGTGTAAGGTTCATGATGGCTCTATCCACATGTTAGCATGTTAGCATGGTGTAAGGTTCATGATGGCTCTATCCACATGTTAGCATGTTAGCATGTGTAAGGTTCATGATGGCTCTATCCACATGTTATGGTGTAAGGTTCATGATGGCTCTATCCATGTTAGCATGGTGTAAGGTTCATGATGGCTCTATCCATATGTTAGCATGGTGTAAGGTTCATGATGGCTCTATCCATATGTTAGCATGGTGTAAGGTTCATGATGGCTCTATCCACATGTTAGCATGATGGCTCTATCCACATGTTAGCATGGTGTAAGGTTCATGATGGCTCTATCCACATGTTAGCATGGTGTAAGGTTCATGATGGCTCATGTTATGGCTGTTAGCATGGTGTAAGGTTCATGATGGCTCTATCCACATGTTAGCATGTTAGCATGGTGTAAGGTTCATGATGGCTCTATCCACATGTTAGCATGTGTAAGGTTCATGATGGCTCTATCCACATGTTAGCATGTGTAAGGTTCATGATGGCTCTATCCACATGTTAGCATGTTAGGTTCATCCATATGTTAGCATGGTGTAAGGTTCATGATGGCTCTATCCACATGTTAGCATGGTGTAAGGTTCATGATGGCTCTATCCATATGTTAGCATGGTGTAAGGTTCATGATGGCTCTATCCACATGTTAGCATGGTGTAAGGTTCATGATGGCTCGATCCACATGTTAGCATGTTAGCATTGTGTAAGGTTCATGATGGCTCTATCCACATGTTAGCATGTTAGCATGGTGTAAGGTTCATGATGGCTCTATCCACATGTTAGCATGTTAGCATGGTGTAAGGTTCATGATGGCTCTATCCACATGTTAGCATGATGGCTCTATCCATATGTTAGCATGGTGTAAGGTTCATGATGGCTCTATCCATGTTAGCATGTTAGCATGGTGTAAGGTTCATGATGGCTCTATCCACATGTTAGCATGTTAGCATGTGTAAGGTTTTGATGGCTCTATCCACATGTTAGCATGGTGTAAGGTTCATGATGGCTCTATCCATATGTTAGCATGGTGTAAGGTTCATGATGGCTCTATCCACATGTTAGCATGGTGTAAGGTTCATGATGGCTCTATCCACATGTTAGCATGGTGTAAGGTTCATGATGGCTCTATCCACATGTTAGCATGTTAGCATTGTGTAAGGTTCATGATGGCTCTATCCACATGTTAGCATGGTGTAAGGTTCATGATGGCTCTATCCATATGTTAGCATGGTGTAAGGTTCATGATGGCTCTATCCACATGTTAGCATGTTAGCATGGTGTAAGGTTCATGATGGCTCTATCCACATGTTAGCATGTTAGCATGGTGTAAGGTTCATGATGGCTCTATCCACATGTTAGCATGGTGTAAGGTTCATGATGGCTCTATCCACATGTTAGCATGGTGTAAGGTTCATGATGGCTCTATCCACATGTTAGCATGGTGTAAGGTTCATGATGGCTCTATCCATATGTTAGCATGGTGTAAGGTTCATGATGGCTCTATCCACATGTTAGCATGGTGTAAGGTTCATGATGGCTCGATCCACATGTTAGCATGTTAGCATTGTGTAAGGTTCATGATGGCTCTATCCACATGTTAGCATGTTAGCATGGTGTAAGGTTCATGATGGCTCTATCCACATGTTAGCATGGTGTAAGGTTCATGATGGCTCTATCCACATGTTAGCATGGTGTAAGGTGATGGCTAAGGTTCATGATGGCTCTATCCATATGTTAGCATGGTGTAAGGTTCATGATGGCTCTATCCACATGTTAGCATGGTGTATGATGGCTAGCATGGTGTAAGGTTCATGATGGCTCTATCCATATGTTAGCATGGTGTAAGGTTCATGATGGCTCTATCCACATGTTAGCATGGTTAGGTTCATGATGGCTCTATCCACATGTGTTAGCATGGTGTAAGGTTCATGATGGCTCTATCCACATGTTAGCATGGTGTAAGGTTCATGATGGCTCTATCCACATGTTAGCATGGTGTAAGGTTCATGATGGCTCTATCCATATGTTAGCATGGTGTAAGGTTCATGATGGCTCTATCCACATGTTAGCATGTTAGCATGGTGTAAGGTTCATGATGGCTCTATCCACATGTTAGCATGTTAGCATGGTGTAAGGTTCATGATGGCTCTATCCACATGTTAGCATGGTGTAAGGTTCATGATGGCTCTATCCACATGTTAGCATGTTAGCATGGTGTAAGGTTCATGATGGCTCTATCCATATGTTAGCATGGTGTAAGGTTCATGATGGCTCTATCCACATGTTAGCATGGTGTAAGGTTCATGATGGCTCTATCCACATGTTAGCATGGTGTAAGGTTCATGATGGCTCTATCCACATGTTAGCATGTTAGCATGGTGTAAGGTTCATGATGGCTCTATCCACATGTTAGCATGTTAGCATGGTGTAAGGTTCATGATGGCTCTATCCATATGTTAGCATGGTGTAAGGTTCATGATGGCTCTATCCACATGTTAGCATGTTAGCATGGTGTAAGGTTCATGATGGCTCTATCCATATGTTAGCATGGTGTAAGGTTCATGATGGCTCTATCCATATGTTAGCATGGTGTAAGGTTCATGATGGCTCTATCCACATGTTAGCATGTTAGCATGGTGTAAGGTTCATGATGGCTCTATCCACATGTTAGCATGTTAGCATGGTGTAAGGTTCATGATGGCTCTATCCACATGTTAGCATGTTAGCATGTGTAAGGTTCATGATGGCTCTATCCACATGTTAGCATGGTGTAAGGTTCATGATGGCTCTATCCACATGTTAGCATGTTAGCATGGTTCATGATGGCTCTATCCATGTTATGTTAGCATGGTGTAAGGTTCATGATGGCTCTATCCACATGTTAGCATGGTGTAAGGTTCATGATGGCTCTATCCACATGTTAGCATGGTGTAAGGTTCATGATGGCTCTATCCATATGTTAGCATGGTGTAAGGTTCATGATGGCTCTATCCACATGTTAGCATGTTAGCATGGTGTAAGGTTCATGATGGCTCTATCCACATGTTAGCATGTTAGCATGGTGTAAGGTTCATGATGGCTCTATCCACATGTTAGCATGTTAGCATGGTGTAAGGTTCATGATGGCTCTATCCACATGTTAGCATGGTGTAAGGTTCATGATGGCTCTATCCATATGTTAGCATGGTGTAAGGTTCATGATGGCTCTATCCACATGTTAGCATGGTGTAAGGTTCATGATGGCTCTATCCATATGTTAGCATGGTGTAAGGTTCATGATGGCTCTATCCACATGTTAGCATGTTAGCATGATGTGTAGCATGGTGTAAGGTTCATGATGGCTCTATCCACATGTTAGCATGGTGTAAGGTTCATGATGGCTCTATCCATATGTTAGCATGGTGTAAGGTTCATGATGGCTCTATCCACATGTTAGCATGTTAGCATGGTGTAAGGTTCATGATGGCTCTATCCACATGTTAGTTAGCATGGTGTAAGGTTCATGATGGCTCTATCCATGTTATGTTAGCATGGTGTAAGGTTCATGATGGCTCTATCCATAGCATGTTAGCATGTTAGCATGTGGCTCTATCCATCCATGTTAGCATGGTGTAAGGTTCATGATGGCTCTATCCACATGTTAGCATGGTGTAAGGTTCATGATGGCTCTATCCACATGTTATGATGGCTAGCATTCATGATGGCTCTATCCATATGTTAGCATGGTGTAAGGTTCATGATGGCTCTATCCACATATGTTAGCATGGTGTAAGGTTCATGATGGCTCTATCCACATGTTAGCATGTTAGCATGGTGTAAGGTTCATGATGGCTCTATCCACATGTTAGCATGGTGTAAGGTTCATGATGGCTCTATCCACATGTTAGCATGGTGTAAGGTTCATGATGGCTCTATCCACATGTTAGCATGTTAGCATGGTGTAAGGTTCATGATGGCTCTATCCATATGTTAGCATGGTGTAAGGTTCATGATGGCTCTATCCATATGTTAGCATGGTGTAAGGTTCATGATGGCTCTATCCATATGTTAGCATGGTGTAAGGTTCATGATGGCTCTATCCACATGTTAGCATGTTAGCATGGTGTAAGGTTCATGATGGCTCTATCCACATGTTAGCATGTTAGCATGGTGTAAGGTTCATGATGGCTCTATCCATATGTTAGCATGGTGTAAGGTTCATGATGGCTCTATCCACATGTTAGCATGGTGTAAGGTTCATGATGGCTCTATCCACATGTTAGCATGTTAGCATGGTGTAAGGTTCATGATGGCTCTATCCATATGTTAGCATGGTGTAAGGTTCATGATGGCTCTATCCACATGTTAGCATGGTGTAAGGTTCATGATGGCTCTATCCACATGTTAGCATGGTGTAAGGTTCATGATGGCTCTATCCATATGTTAGCATGGTGTAAGGTTCATGATGGCTCTATCCACATGTTAGCATGTTAGCATGGTGTAAGGTTCATGATGGCTCTATCCACATGTTAGCATGTTAGCATGGTGTAAGGTTCATGATGGCTCTATCCACATGTTAG
Organism: Oncorhynchus keta; assembly: GCF_023373465.1. Taxonomy (NCBI): domain Eukaryota; kingdom Metazoa; phylum Chordata; class Actinopteri; order Salmoniformes; family Salmonidae; genus Oncorhynchus; species Oncorhynchus keta. The sequence goes on from NC_068448.1 coordinate 81,085,245, forward strand.
CATGGTGTAAGGTTCATGATGGCTCTATCCACATGTTAGCATGGTGTAAGGTTCATGATGGCTCTATCCATATGTTAGCATGGTGTAAGGTTCATGATGGCTCTATCCATATGTTAGCATGGTGTAAGGTTCATGATGGCTCTATCCATATGTTAGCATGGTGTAAGGTTCATGATGGCTCTATCCATATGTTAGCATGGTGTAAGGTTCATGATGGCTCTATCCACATGTTAGCATGTTAGCATGGTGTAAGGTTCATGATGGCTCTATCCACATGTTAGCATGTTAGCATGGTGTAAGGTTCATGATGGCTCTATCCACATGTTAGCATGTTAGCATGGTGTAAGGTTCATGATGGCTCTATCCACATGTTAGCATGGTGTAAGGTTCATGATGGCTCTATCCACATGTTAGCATGGTGTAAGGTTCATGATGGCTCTATCCATATGTTAGCATGGTGTAAGGTTCATGATGGCTCTATCCATATGTTAGCATGGTGTAAGGTTCATGATGGCTCTATCCACATGTTAGCATGGTGTAAGGTTCATGATGGCTCTATCCATATGTTAGCATGGTGTAAGGTTCATGATGGCTCTATCCACATGTTAGCATGTTAGCATGGTGTAAGGTTCATGATGGCTCTATCCACATGTTAGCATGGTGTAAGGTTCATGATGGCTCTATCCACATGTTAGCATGGTGTAAGGTTCATGATGGCTCTATCCACATGTTAGCATGTTAGCATGGTGTAAGGTTCATGATGGCTCTATCCACATGTTAGCATGGTGTAAGGTTCATGATGGCTCTATCCACATGTTAGCATGGCATGGTGTAAGGTTCATGATGGCTCTATCCACATGTTAGCATGGTGTAAGGTTCATGATGGCTCTATCCACATGTTAGCATGTTAGCATGGTGTAAGGTTCATGATGGCTCTATCCACATGTTAGCATGTTAGCATGGTGTAAGGTTCATGATGGCTCTATCCACATGTTAGCATGTTAGCATGGTGTAAGGTTCATGATGGCTCTATCCACATGTTAGCATGTTAGCATGGTGTAAGGTTCATGATGGCTCTATCCACATGTTAGCATGGTGTAAGGTTCATGATGGCTCTATCCACATGTTAGCATGTTAGCATGGTGTAAGGTTCATGATGGCTCTATCCACATGTTAGCATGGTGTAAGGTTCATGATGGCTCTATCCATATGTTAGCATGGTGTAAGGTTCATGATGGCTCTATCCACATGTTAGCATGGTGTAAGGTTCATGATGGCTCTATCCACATGTTAGCATGTTAGCATGGTGTAAGGTTCATGATGGCTCTATCCACATGTTAGCATGGTGTAAGGGTCATGATGGCTCTATCCATATGTTAGCATGGTGTAAGGTTCTTGATGGCTCTATCCATATGTTAGCATGGTGTAAGGTTCATGATGGCTCTATCCACATGTTAGCATGGTGTAAGGTTCATGATGGCTCTATCCACATGTTAGCATGTTAGCATGATGGCTGTTAGCATGGTTCATGATGGCTCTATCCACATGGCTCTCCACATGTTATCCACATGTTAGCATGTTAGCATGGTGTAAGGTTCATGATGGCTCTATCCACATGTTAGCATGGTGTAAGGTTCATGATGGCTCTATCCATATGTTAGCATGGTGTAAGGTTCATGATGGCTCTATCCACATGTTAGCATGGTGTAAGGTTCATGATGGCTCTATCCATATGTTAGCATGGTGTAAGGTTCATGATGGCTCTATCCATATGTTAGCATGGTGTAAGGTTCATGATGGCTCTATCCACATGTTAGCATGGTGTAAGGTTCATGATGGCTCTATCCACATGTTAGCATGGTGTAAGGTTCATGATGGCTCTATCCACATGTTAGCATGTTAGCATGGTGTAAGGTTCATGATGGCTCTATCCATATGTTAGCATGTTAGCATTGTGTAAGGTTCATGATGGCTCTATCCATATGTAAGGTTCATGATGGCTCTATCCAGCATGTTAGCATGGTGTAAGGTTCATGATGGCTCTATCCATATGTTAGCATGGTGTAAGGTTCATGATGGCTCTATCCATATGTTAGCATGGTGTAAGGTTCATGATGGCTCTATCCACATGTTAGCATGGTGTAAGGTTCATGATGGCTCTATCCATATGTTAGCATGGTGTAAGGTTCATGATGGCTCTATCCATGTTATGTTAGCATGGTGTAAGGTTCATGATGGCTCTATCCATGTTATGTTAGCATGGTGTAAGGTTCATGATGGCTCTATCCACATGTTAGCATGTTAGCATGGTGTAAGGTTCATGATGGCTCTATCCATATGTTAGCATGGTGTAAGGTTCATGATGGCTCTATCCATGTTAGCATGTTAGCATGGTGTAATGGTTCATGATGGCTCTATGTTAGCATGGTGTAAGGTTCATGATGGCTCTATCCACATGTTAGCATGTTAGCATGGTGTAAGGTTCATGATGGCTCTATCCACATGTTAGCATGGTGTAAGGTTCATGATGGCTCTATCCACATGTTAGCATGTTAGCATGGTGTAAGGTTCATGATGGCTCTATCCACATGTTAGCATGGTGTAAGGTTCATGATGGCTCTATCCACATGTTAGCATGTTAGCATGGTGTAAGGTTCATGATGGCTCTATCCACATGTTAGCATGTTAGCATGGTGTAAGGTTCATGATGGCTCTATCCACATGTTAGCATGGTGTAAGGTTCATGATGGCTCTATCCACATGTTAGCATGTTAGCATGGTGTAAGGTTCATGATGGCTCTATCCATATGTTAGCATGGTGTAAGGTTCATGATGGCTCTATCCATATGTTAGCATGGTGTAAGGTTCATGATGGCTCTATCCACATGTTAGCATGTTAGCATGGTGTAAGGTTCATGATGGCTCTATCCACATGTTAGCATGGTGTAAGGTTCATGATGGCTCTATCCACATGTTAGCATGGTGTAAGGTTCATGATGGCTCTATCCACATGTTAGCATGTTAGCATGGTGTAAGGTTCATGATGGCTCTATCCATATGTTAGCATGGTGTAAGGTTCATGATGGCTCTATCCACATGTTAGCATGGTGTAAGGTTCATGATGGCTCTATCCATATGTTAGCATGTTAGCATGGTGTAAGGTTCATGATGGCTCTATCCACATGTTAGCATGGTGTAAGGTTCATGATGGCTCTATCCACATGTTAGCATGTTAGCATGGTGTAAGGTTCATGATGGCTCTATCCACATGTTAGCATGGTGTAAGGTTCATGATGGCTCTATCCACATGTTAGCATGTTAGCATGGTGTAAGGTTCATGATGGCTCTATCCATGTTAGCATGTTAGCATGGTGTAAGGTTCATGATGGCTCTATCCACATGTTAGCATGTTAGCATGGTGTAAGGTTCATGATGGCTCTATCCACATGTTAGCATGTTAGCATGGTGTAAGGTTCATGATGGCTCTATCCATATGTTAGCATGGTGTAAGGTTCATGATGGCTCTATCCATATGTTAGCATGGTGTAAGGTTCATGATGGCTCTATCCACATGTTAGCATGTTAGCATGGTGTAAGGTTCATGATGGCTCTATCCACATGTTAGCATGGTGTAAGGTTCATGATGGCTCTATCCATATGTTAGCATGGTGTAAGGTTCATGATGGCTCTATCCACATGTTAGCATGGTGTAAGGTTCATGATGGCTCTATCCATATGTTAGCATGGTGTAAGGTTCATGATGGCTCTATCCACATGTTAGCATGTTAGCATGGTGTAAGGTTCATGATGGCTCTATCCACATGTTAGCATGTTAGCATGGTGTAAGGTTCATGATGGCTCTATCCACATGTTAGCATGGTGTAAGGTTCATGATGGCTCTATCCATATGTTAGCATGGTGTAAGGTTCATGATGGCTCTATCCATATGTTAGCATGGTGTAAGGTTCATGATGGCTCTATCCACATGTTAGCATGTTAGCATGGTGTAAGGTTCATGATGGCTCTATCCATATGTTAGCATGGTGTAAGGTTCATGATGGCTCTATCCACATGTTAGCATGGTGTAAGGTTCATGATGGCTCTATCCACATGTTAGCATGTTAGCATGGTGTAAGGTTCATGATGGCTCTATCCACATGTTAGCATGTTAGCATGGTGTAAGGTTCATGATGGCTCTATCCACATGTTAGCATGTTAGCATGGTGTAAGGTTCATGATGGCTCTATCCATATGTTAGCATGGTGTAAGGTTCATGATGGCTCTATCCACATGTTAGCATGGTGTAAGGTTCATGATGGCTCTATCCACATGTTAGCATGTTAGCATGGTGTAAGGTTCATGATGGCTCTATCCACATGTTAGCATGGTGTAAGGTTCATGATGGCTCTATCCACATGTTAGCATGTTAGCATGGTGTAAGGTTCATGATGGCTCTATCCACATGTTAGCATGTTAGCATGGTGTAAGGTTCATGATGGCTCTATCCATATGTTAGCATGGTGTAAGGTTCATGATGGCTCTATCCACATGTTAGCATGGTGTAAGGTTCATGATGGCTCTATCCATATGTTAGCATGGTGTAAGGTTCATGATGGCTCTATCCACATGTTAGCATGATGGCTCTAGCATGGTGTAAGGTTCATGATGGCTCTATCCACATGTTAGCATGTGTAGCATGATGGCTAATGGTTCATGATGGCTCTATCCACATGTGTAGGTTCATGTTAGCATGGTGTAAGGTTCATGATGGCTCTATCCACATGTTAGCATGTTAGCATGGTGTAAGGTTCATGATGGCTCTATCCATGTTAGCATGTTAGCATGGTGTAGCATGGTTCATGATGGCTCTATCCACATGTTAGCATGTTAGTGGTGTAAGGTTCATGATGGCTCTATCCACATGTTAGCATGGTGTAAGGTTCATGATGGCTCTATCCATATGTTAGCATGGTGTAAGGTTCATGATGGCTCTATCCACATGTTAGCATGTTAGCATGATGTGTAATGGTGTCATGATGGCTCTATCCATATGTTAGCATGGTGTAAGGTTCATGATGGCTCTATCCATATGTTAGCATGGTGTAAGGTTCATGATGGCTCTATCCACATGTTAGCATGGTGTAAGGTTCATGATGGCTCTATCCATATGTTAGCATGGTGTAGCATGATGGCTCTATCCACATGTTAGCATGGTGTAAGGTTCATGATGGCTCTATCCACATGTTAGCATGTTAGTGTAAGGTTCATGATGGCTCTATCCACATGTTAGCATGGTGTAAGGTTCATGATGGCTCTATCCACATGTTTAGCATGGTGTAAGGTTCATGATGGCTCTATCCACATGTTAGCATGTTAGCATGTGTAAGGTTCATGATGGCTCTATCCACATGTTAGCATGATGGCTCTATCCACATGTTAGCATGTTAGCATGGTGTAAGGTTCATGATGGCTCTATCCATATGTTAGCATGGTGTAAGGTTCATGATGGCTCTATCCACATGTTAGCATGTTAGCATGGTGTAAGGTTCATGATGGCTCTATCCACATGTTAGCATGTTAGCATGGTGTAAGGTTCATGATGGCTCTATCCACATGTTATGTTAGCATGGTGTAAGGTTCATGATGGCTCTATCCATATGTTAGCATGGTGTAAGGTTCATGATGGTAGCATGTTAGCATGGTGTAAGGTTCATGATGGCTCTATCCATATGTTAGCATGGTGTAAGGTTCATGATGGCTCTATCCATATGTTAGCATGGTGTAAGGTTCATGATGGCTCTATCCACATGTTAGCATGGTGTAAGGTTCATGATGGCTCTATCCACATGTTAGCATGTTAGCATGGTGTAAGGTTCATGATGGCTCTATCCATATGTTAGCATGTTAGCATGTGTAAGGTTCATGATGGCTCTATCCATATGTTAGCATGGTGTAAGGTTCATGATGGCTCTATCCATATGTTAGCATGGTGTAACATTCATGATGGCTCTATCCATATGTTAGCATGGTGTAAGGTTCATGATGGCTCTATCCATATGTTAGCATGGTGTAACATTCATGATGGCTCTATCCATATGTTAGCATGGTGTAAGGTTCATGATGGCTCTATTCACATGTTAGCATGTTAGCATGGTGTAGGGTTCATGATGGCTCTATCCACATGTTAGCATGTTAGCATGGTGTAAGGTTCATGATGGCATATCTCACTAGGTCAGGGTATAAAACCTCCATGTATATCTCACTAGGTCAGGATATTAAACCTCCTCCATGTATGTCTCACAAGGTCAGGATATTAAACCTCCTCCATGTATATCTATCTCACTAGGTCAGGATATTAAACCTCCATGTATATCTCACTAGGTCAGGATATTAAACCTCCATGTATATATCACTAGGTCAGGATATTAAACCTCCTCCATGTATGTCTCACAAGGTCAGGATATTAAACCTCCTCCATGTATATCTCACTAGGTCAGGATATTAAACCTCCTCCATGTATATCTCACTAGGTCAGGGTATTAAACCTCCATGTATATCTCACTAGGTCAGGGTATTAAACCTCCTCCATGTATATCTCACTAGGTCAGGATATTAAACCTCCATGTATATCTCACTAGGTCAGGGTATTAAACCTCCTCCATGTATATCTCACTAGGTCAGGGTATTAAACCTCCATGTTTTATCTCACTAGGTCAGGGTATTAAACCTCCTCCATGTATATCTCACTAGGTCAGGATATTAAACCTCCATGTATATCTCACTAGGTCAGGGTATTAAACCTCCTCCATGTATATCTCACTAGGTCAGGGTTTTAAACCTCCATGTATATCTCACTAGGTCAGGGTATTAAACCTCCTCCATGTATATCTCACTAGGTCAGGGTACTAAACCTCCATGTATATATCACTAGGTCAGGATATTAAACCTCCATGTATATCTCACTAGGTCAGGATATTAAACCTCCTCCATGTATATCTCACTAGGTCAGGTTATTAAACCTCCTCCATGTATATCTCACTAGGTCAGGATATTAAACCTCCTCCATGTATATCTCACTAGGTCAGGATATTAAACCTCCTCCATGTATATCTCACTAGGTCAGGATATTAAACCTCCTCCATGTATATCTCACTAGGTCAGGGTATTAAACCTCCATGTATATATCACTAGGTCAGGATATTAAACCTCCATGTATATCTCACTAGGTCAGGATATTAAACCTCCTCCATGTATATCTCACTAGGTCAGGTTATTAAACCTCCTCCATGTATATCTCACTAGGTCAGGATATTAAACCTCCTCCATGTATATCTCACTAGGTCAGGATATTAAACCTCCTCCATGTATATCTCACTAGGTCAGGATATTAAACCTCCTCCATGTATATCTCACTAGGTCAGGATATTAAACCTCCTCCATGTATATCTCACTAGGTCAGGTTATTAAACCTCCTCCATGTATATCTTCACTAGGTCAGGATATTAAACCTCCATGTATATCTCACTAGGTCAGGTTATTAAACCTCCATGTATATCTCACTAGGTCAGGTTATTAAACCTCCATGTATATCTCACTAGGTCAGGGTATTAAACCTCCTCCATGTATATCTCACTAGGTCAGGTATTAAACCTCCATGTATATCTCACTAGGTCAGGATATTAAACCTCCATGTATATCTCACTAGGTCAGGATATTAAACCTCCTCAATGTATATCTCACTAGGTCAGGATATTAAACCTCCTCCATGTATATCTCACTAGGTCAGGGTATTAAACCTCCATGTATATCTCACTAGGTCAGGATATTAAACCTCATCCATGTATATCTCACTAGGTCAGGATATTAAACCTCCTCCATGTATATCTCACTAGGTCAGGATATTAAACCTCCTCCATGTATATCTCACTAGGTCAGGTTATTAAACCTCCATGTATATCTCACTAGGTCAGGGTATTAAACCTCCTCCATGTATATCTCACTAGGTCAGGATATTAAACCTCCATGTATATCTCACTAGGTCAGGTTATTAAACCTCCTCCATGTATATCTCACTAGGTCAGGTATTAAATCTCCATGTATATCTCACTAGGTCAGGATATTAAACCTCCTCCATGTATATCTCACTAGGTCAGGTTATTAAACCTCCTCCATGTATATCTCACTAGGTCAGGATATTAAACCTCCATGTATATCTCACTAGGTCAGGATATTAAACCTCCTCCATGTATATCTCACTAGGTCAGGGTATTAAACATCCTCCATGTATATCTCACTAGGTCAGGGTATTAAACCTCCATGTATATCTCACTAGGTCAGGATATTAAAACTCCTCCATGTATATCTCACTAGGTCAGGGTATTAAACCTCCATGTATATATCACTAGGTCAGGATATTAAACCTCCATGTATATCTCACTAGGTCATGATATTAAACCTCCTCCATGTATATCTCACTAGGTCAGGTTATTAAACCTCCTCCATGTATATCTCACTAGGTCAGGATATTAAACCTCCTCCATGTATATCTCACTAGGTCAGGGTATTAAACCTCCTCCATGTATATCTCACTAGGTCAGGGTATTAAACCTCCATGTATATCTCACTAGGTCAGGTTATTAAACCTCCATGTATATCTCACTAGGTCAGGGTATTAAACCTCCATGTATATCTCACTAGGTCAGGGTATTAAACCTCCTCCATGTATATCTCACTAGGTCAGGGTATTAAACCTCCATGTATATCTCACTAGGTCAGGATATTAAACCTCCATGTATATCTCACTAGGTCAGGGTATTAAACCTCCTCCATGTATATCTCACTAGGTCAGGATATTAAACCTTCTCCATGTATATCTCACTAGGTCAGGGTATTAAACCTCCATGTATAACTCAATAGGTCAGGATATTAAACCTCCATGTATATCTCACTAGGTCAGGATATTAAGTCTCCTCCATGTATAACTCACTAGGTCAGGATATTAAACCTCCTCCATGTATATCTCACTAGGTCAGGATATTTAACCTCCATGTATATCTCACTAGGTCAGGGTATTAAACCTCCATGTATATCTCACTAGGTCAGGATATTAAACCTCCATGTATATCTCACTAGGTCAGGTTATTAAACCTCCTCCATGTATATCTCACTAGGTCAGGGTATTAAATCTCCATGTATATCTCACTAGGTCAGGATATTAAACCTCCTCCATGTATATCTCACTAGGTCAGGTTATTAAACCTCCTCCATGTATATCTCACTAGGTCAGGATATTAAACCTCCATGTATATCTCACTAGGTCAGGATATTAAACCTCCTCCATGTATATCTCACTAGGTCAGGGTATTAAACATCCTCCATGTATATCTCACTAGGTCAGGGTATTAAACCTCCATGTATATCTCACTAGGTCAGGATATTAAACCTCCTCCATGTATATCTCACTAGGTCAGGGTATTAAACCTCCATGTATATCTCACTAGGTCAGGATATTAAACCTCCATGTATATCTCACTAGGTCAGGATATTAAACCTCCTCCATGTATATCTCACTAGGTCAGGGTATTAAACCTCCTCCATGTATATCTCACTAGGTCAGGATATTAAACCTCCTCCATGTATATCTCACTAGGTCAGGGTATTAAACCTCCTCCATGTATATCTCACTAGGTCAGGGTATTAAACCTCCTCCATGTATATCTCACTAGGTCAGGGTATTAAACCTCCTCCATGTATATCTCACTAGGTCAGGATATTAAACCTCCTCCATGTATATCTCACTAGGTCAGGATATTAAACCTCCTCCATGTATATCTCACTAGGTCAGGATATTAAACCTCCATGTATATTTCACTAGGTCAGGGTATTAAACCTCCATTCATATCTCACTAGGTCAGGATATTAAACCTCCTCCATGTATATCTCACTAGGTCAGGATATTAAACCTCCATTCATATCTCACTAGGTCAGGGTATTAAACCTCCTCCATGTATATCTCACTAGGTCAGGGTATTAAATCTCCATGTATATCTCACTAGGTCAGGATATTAAACCTCTCCATGTATATCTCACTAGGTCAGGATATTAAACCTCCTCCATGTATATCTCACTAGGTCAGGATATTAAACCTCCATGTATATCTCACTAGGTCAGGATATTAAACCTCCTCCATGTATATCTCACTAGGTCAGGATATTAAACCTCCTCCATGTATATCTCACTAGGTCAGGATATTAAACCTCCTCCATGTATATCTCACTAGGTCAGGTTATTAAACCTCCTCCATGTATATCTCACTAGGTCAGGATATTAAACCTCCTCCATGTATATCTCACTAGGTCAGGGTATTAAACCTCCATGTATATCTCACTAGGTCAGGATATTAAACCTCCTCCATGTATATCTCACTAGGTCAGGATATTAAACCTCCTCCATGTATATCTCACGAGGTCAGGGTATTAAACCTCCATGTATATCTCACTAGGTCAGGATATTAAACCTCCTCCATGTATATCTCACTAGGTCAGGGTATTAAACCTCCATGTATATCTCACTAGGTCAGGATATTAAACCTCCATGTATATCTCACTAGGTCAGGATATTAAACCTCCTCCATGTATATCTCACTAGGTCAGGTTATTAAACCTCCTCCATGTATATCTCACTAGGTCAGGATATTAAACCTCCTCCATGTATATCTCACTAGGTCAGGATATTAAACCTCCATGTATATCTCACTAGGTCAGGATATTAAACCTCCATGTATATCTCACTAGGTCAGGGTATTAAACCTCCATGTATATCTCACTAGGTCAGGGTATTAAACCTCCTCCATGTATATCTAACTAGGTCAGGATATTAAACCTCCATGTATATCTCACTAGGTCAGGATATTAAACCTCCTCCATGTATATCTCACTAGGTCAGGGTATTAAACCTCCATGTATCTCTCACTAGGTCAGGGTATTAAACCTCCATGTATATCTCACTAGGTCAGGATATTAAACCTCCTCCATGTATATCTCACTAGGTCAGGATATTAAACCTCCTCCATGTATATCTCACTAGGTCAGGTTATTAAACCTCCATGTATATCTCACTAGGTCAGGATATTAAACCTCCTCCATGTATATCTCACTAGGTCAGGTTATTAAACCTCCATGTATATCTGACTAGGTCAGGATATTAAACCTCCTCCATGTATATCTCACTAGGTCAGGATATTAAACCTCCTCCATGTATATCTCACTAGGTCAGGATATTAAACCTCCTCCATGTATATCTCACTAGGTCAGGGTATTAAACCTCCATGTATATCTCACTAGGTCAGGATATTAAAACTCCTCCATGTATATCTCACTAGGTCAGGGTATTAAACCTCCATGTATATCTCACTAGGTCAGGATATTAAACCTCCTCCATGTATATCTCACTAGGTCAGGATATTAAACCTCCTCCATGTATATCTCACTAGGTCAGGGTATTAAACCTCCATGTATATCTCACTAGGTCAGGGTATTAAACCTCCATGTATATCTCACTAGGTCAGGATATTAAACCTCCTCCATGTATATCTCACTAGGTCAGGGTATTAAACCTCCATGTATATCTCACTAGGTCAGGATATTAAACCTCCTCCATGTATATCTCACTAGGTCAGGATATTAAACCTCCTCCATGTATATCTCACTAGGTCAGGATATTAAACCTCCTCCATGTATATCTCACTAGGTCAGGATATTAAACCTCCTCCATGTATATCTCACTAGGTCAGGGTATTAAACCTCCATGTATATCTCACTAGGTCAGGATATTAAACCTCCATGTATATCTCACTAGGTCAGGATATTAAACCTCCTCCATGTATATCTCACTAGGTCAGGGTATTAAACCTCCATGTATATCTCACTAGGTCAGGATATTAAACCTCCTCCATGTATATCTCACTAGGTCAGGATATTAAACCTCCTCCATGTATATCTCACTAGGTCAGGGTATTAAACCTCCATGTATATCTCACTAGGTCAGGGTATTAAACCTCCTCCATGTATATCTCACTAGGTCAGGATATTAAACCTCCATGTATATCTCACTAGGTCAGGATATTAAACCTCCTCCATGTATATCTCACTAGGTCAGGGTATTAAACCTCCATGTATATCTCACTAGGTCAGGATATTAAACCTCCTCCATGTATATCTCACTAGGTCAGGATATTAAACCTCCTCCATGTATATCTCACTAGGTCAGGGTATTAAACCTCCATGTATATCTCACTAGGTCAGGATATTAAACCTCCTCCATGTATATCTCACTAGGTCAGGATATTAAACCTCCTCCATGTATATCTCACTAGGTCAGGGTATTAAACCTCCATGTATATCTCACTAGGTCAGGATATTAAACCTCCTCCATGTATATCTCACTAGGTCAGGATATTAAACCTCCTCCATGTATATCTCACTAGGTCAGGGTATTAAACCTCCATGTATATCTCACTAGGTCAGGATATTAAACCTCCATGTATATCTCACTAGGTCAGGGTATTAAACCTCCATGTATATCTCACTAGGTCAGGGTATTAAACCTCCTCCATGTATATCTCACTAGGTCAGGGTATTAAACCTCCATGTATATCTCACTAGGTCAGGGTATTAAACCTCCTCCATGTATATCTCACTAGGTCAGGATATTAAACCTCCTCCATGTATATCTCACTAGGTCAGGATATTAAACCTCCTCCATGTATATCTCACTAGGTCAGGATATTAAACCTCCTCCATGTATATCTCACTAGGTCAGGGTATTAAACCTCCTCCATGTATATCTCACTAGGTCAGGTTATTAAACCTCCATGTATATCTCACTAGGTCAGGATATTAAACCTCCTCCATGTATATCTCACTAGGTCAGGATATTAAACCTCCTCCATGTATATCTCACTAGGTCAGGATATTAAACCTCCTCCATGTATATCTCACTAGGTCAGGTTATTAAACCTCCATGTATATCTCACTAGGTCAGGATATTAAACCTCCTCCATGTATATCTCACTAGGTCAGGGTATTAAACCTCCTCCATGTATATCTCACTAGGTCAGGGTATTAAACCTCCTCCATGTATATCTCACTAGGTCAGGATATTAAACCTCCTCCATGTATATCTCACTAGGTCAGGATATTAAACCTCCTCCATGTATATCTCACTAGGTCAGGATATTAAACCTCCATGTATATCTCACTAGGTCAGGGTATTAAACCTCCTCCATGTATATCTCACTAGGTCAGGGTATTAAACCTCCATGTATATCTCACTAGGTCAGGATATTAAACCTCCTCCATGTATATCTCACTAGGTCAGGATATTAAACCTCCATGTATATCTCACTAGGTCAGGTTATTAAACCTCCATGTATATCTCACTAGGTCAGGGTATTAAACCTCCTCCATGTATATCTCACTAGGTCAGGATATTAAACCTCCATGTATATCTCACTAGGTCAGGATATTAAACCTCCTCCATGTATATCTCACTAGGTCAGGGTATTAAATCTCCATGTATATCTCACTAGGTCAGGATATTAAACCTCCTCCATGTATATCTCACTAGGTCAGGATATTAAACCTCCTCCATGTATATCTCACTAGGTCAGGATATTAAACCTCCTCCATGTATATCTCACTAGGTCAGGGTATTAAACCTCCATGTATATCTCACTAGGTCAGGATATTAAACCTCCTCCATGTATATCTCACTAGGTCAGGTTATTAAACCTCCATGTATATCTCACTAGGTCAGGATATTAAACCTCCTCCATGTATATCTCACTAGGTCAGGATATTAAACCTCCTCCATGTATATCTCACTAGGTCAGGGTATTAAACCTCCTCCATGTATATCTCACTAGGTCAGGATATTAAACCTCCATGTATATCTCACTAGGTCAGGATATTAAACCTCCTCCATGTATATCTCACTAGGTCAGGGTATTAAACCTCCATGTATATCTCACTAGGTCAGGATATTAAACCTCCTCCATGTATATCTCACTAGGTCAGGATATTAAACCTCCTCCATGTATATCTCACTAGGTCAGGATATTAAACCTCCATGTATATCTCACTAGGTCAGGGTATTAAACCTCCATGTATATCTCACTAGGTCAGGATATTAAACCTCCTCCATGTATATCTCACTAGGTCAGGATATTAAACCTCCATGTATATCTCACTAGGTCAGGGTATTAAACCTCCTCCATGTATATCTCACTAGGTCAGGATATTAAACCTCCTCCATGTATATCTCACTAGGTCAGGATATTAAACCTCCATGTATATCTCACTAGGTCAGGATATTAAACCTCCTCCATGTATATCTCACTAGGTCAGGATATTAAACCTCCTCCATGTATATCTCACTAGGTCAGGATATTAAACCTCCATGTATATCTCACTAGGTCAGGATATTAAACCTCCTCCATGTATATCTCACTAGGTCAGGGTATTAAACCTCCTCCATGTATATCTCACTAGGTCAGGATATTAAACCTCCTCCATGTATATCTCACTAGGTCAGGATATTAAACCTCCTCCATGTATATCTCACTAGGTCAGGATATTAAACCTCCATGTATATCTCACTAGGTCAGGATATTAAACCTCCTCCATGTATATCTCACTAGGTCAGGATATTAAACCTCTACCATGTATATCTCACTAGGTCGGGATATTAAACCTCCTCCATGTATATCTCACTAGGTCAGGATATTAAACCTCCTCCATGTATATCTCACTAGGTCAGTGTATTAAACCTCCATGTATATCTCACTAGGTCAGGATATTAAACCTCCTCCATGTATATCTCACTAGGTCAGGATATTAAACCTCCTCCATGTATATCTCACTAGGTCAGGATATTAAACCTACTCCATGTATATCTTACTAGGTCAGGGTATTAAACCTCCTCCATGTGTATCTCACTAGGTCAGGATATTAAACCTCCTCCATGTATATCTCACTAGGTCAGGGTATTAAACCTCCTCCATGTATATCTCACTAGGTCAGGGTATTAAACCTCCATGTATATCTCACTAGGTCAGGGTATTAAACCTCCATGTATATCTCACTAGGTCAGGATATTAAACCTCCTCCATGTATATCTCACTAGGTCAGGGTATTAAACCTCCATGTATATCTCACTAGGTCAGGATATTAAACCTCCTCCATGTATATCTCACTAGGTCAGGATATTAAACCTCCTCCATGTATATCTCACTAGGTCAGGATATTAAACCTCCTCCATGTATATCTCACTAGGTCAGGATATTAAACCTCCTCCATGTATATCTCACTAGGTCAGGATATTAAACCTCCTCCATGTATATCTCACTAGGTCAGGGTATTAAACCTCCTCCATGTATATCTCACTAGGTCAGGATATTAAACCTCCATGTATATCTCACTAGGTCAGGATATTAAACCTCCATGTATATCTCACTAGGTCAGGATATTAAACCTCCTCCATGTATATCTCACTAGGTCAGGATATTAAACCTCCATGTATATCTCACTAGGTCAGGATATTAAACCTCCTCCATGTATATCTCACTAGGTCAGGGTATTAAATCTCCATGTATATCTCACTAGGTCAGGATATTAAACCTCCTCCATGTATATCTCACTAGGTCAGGATATTAAACCTCCTCCATGTATATCTCACTAGGTCAGGATATTAAACCTCCTCCATGTATATCTCACTAGGTCAGGTTATTAAACCTCCATGTATATCTGACTAGGTCAGGATATTAAACCTCCTCCATGTATATCTCACTAGGTCAGGTTATTAAACCTCCATGTATATCTCACTAGGTCAGGATATTAAACCTCCATGTATATCTCACTAGGTCAGGATATTAAACCTCCTCCATGTATATCTCACTAGGTCAGGGTATTAAAACTCCTCCATGTATATCTCACTAGGTCAGGGTATTAAACCTCCATGTATATCTCACTAGGTCAGGGTATTAAACCTCCTCCATGTATATCTCACTAGGTCAGGGTATTAAACCTCCATGTATATCTCACTAGGTCAGGATATTAAACCTCCTCCATGTATATCTCACTAGGTCAGGATATTAAACCTCCTCCATGTATATCTCACTAGGTCAGGATATTAAACCTCCATGTATATCTCACTAGGTCAGGGTATTAAACCTCCATGTATATCTCACTAGGTCAGGATATTAAACCTCCTCCATGTATATCTCACTAGGTCAGGATATTAAACCTCCTCCATGTATATCTCACTAGGTCAGGATATTAAACCTCCTCCATGTATATCTCACTAGGTCAGGATATTAAACCTCCTCCATGTATATCTCACTAGGTCAGGATATTAAACCTCCATGTATATCTCACTAGGTCAGGGTATTAAACCTCTCCATGTATATCTCACTAGGTCAGGATATTAAACCTCCTCCATGTATATCTCACTAGGTCAGGGTATTAAATCTCCATGTATATCTCACTAGGTCAGGATATTAAACCTCCTCCATGTATATCTCACTAGGTCAGGATATTAAACCTCCTCCATGTATATCTCACTAGGTCAGGGTATTAAACCTCCATGTATATCTCACTAGGTCAGGATATTAAACCTCCTCCATGTATATCTCACGAGGTCAGGATATTAAACCTCCTCCATGTATATCTCACTAGGTCAGGATATTAAACCTCCTCCATGTATATCTCACTAGGTCAGGATATTAAATCTCCATGTATATCTCACTAGGTCAGGATATTAAACCTCCTCCATGTATATCTCACTAGGTCAGGATATTAAACCTCCTCCATGTATATCTCACTAGGTCAGGATATTAAACCTCCATGTATATCTCACTAGGTCAGGATATTAAACCTCCTCCATGTATATCTCACTAGGTCAGGATATTAAACCTCCTCCATGTATATCTCACTAGGTCAGGGTATTAAACCTCCATGTATATCTGACTAGGTCAGGATATTAAACCTCCTCCATTTATATCTCACTAGGTCAGGATATTAAACCTCCTCCATGTATATCTCACTAGGTCAGGGTATTAAACCTCCTCCATGTATATCTCACTAGGTCAGGATATTAAACCTCCATGTATATCTCACTAGGTCAGGGTATTAAACCTCCATGTATATCTCACTAGGTCAGGATATTAAACCTCCTCCATGTATATCTCACTAGGTCAGGGTATTAAACCTCCATGTATATCTCACTAGGTCAGGATATTAAACCTCCTCCATGTATATCTCACTAGGTCAGGATATTAAACCTCCACCATGTATATCTCACTAGGTCAGGATATTAAACCTCCTCCATGTATATCTCACTAGGTCAGGATATTAAACCTCCTCCATGTATATCTCACTAGGTCAGGATATTAAACCTCCTCCATGTATATCTCACTAGGTCAGGGTATTAAACCTCCTCCATGTATATCTCACTAGGTCAGGATATTAAACCTCCATGTATATCTCACTAGGTCAGGATATTAAACCTCCATGTTTATCTCACTAGGTCAGGATATTAAACCTCCTCCATGTATATCTCACTAGGTCAGGATATTAAACCTCCATGTATATCTCACTAGGTCAGGGTATTAAACCTCCTCCATGTATATCTCACTAGGTCAGGATATTAAACCTCCTCCATGTATATCTCACTAGGTCAGGTTATTAAACCTCCTCCATGTATATCTCACTAGGTCAGGATATTAAACCTCCTCCATGTATATCTCACTAGGTCAGGATATTAAACCTCCTCCATGTATATCTCACTAGGTCAGGATATTAAACCTCCATGTATATATCACTAGGTCAGGATATTAAACCTCCTCCATGTATATCTCACTAGGTCAGGGTATTAAACCTCATCCATGTATATATCACTAGGTCAGGGTATTAAACCTCCTCCATGTATATCTCACTAGGTCAGGATATTAAACCTCCTCCATGTATATCTCACTAGGTCAGGATATTAAACCTCCTCCATGTATATCTCACTAGGTCAGGATATTAAACCTCCTCCATGTATATCTCACTAGGTCAGGTTATTAAACCTCCTCCATGTATATATCACTAGGTCAGGATATTAAACCTCCTCCATGTATATCTCACTAGGTCAGGGTATTAAACCTCCATGTATATCTCACTAGGTCAGGATATTAAACCTCCTCCATGTATATCTCACTAGGTCAGGATATTAAACCTCCTCCATGTATATCTCACTAGGTCAGGATATTAAACCTCCTCCATGTATATCTCACTAGGTCAGGATATTAAACCTCCTCCATGTATATCTCACTAGGTCAGGTTATTAAACCTCCTCCATGTATATATCACTAGGTCAGGATATTAAACCTCCTCCATGTATATCTCACTAGGTCAGGATATTAAACCTCCTCCATGTATATCTCACTAGGTCAGGATATTAAACCTCCATGTATATCTCACTAGGTCAGGTTATTAAACCTCCATGTATATCTCACTAGGTCAGGTGTATTAAACCTCCTCCATGTATATCTCACTAGGTCAGGATATTAAACCTCCATGTATATCTCACTAGGTCAGGATATTAAACCTCCTCCATGTATATCTCACTAGGTCAGGGTATTAAACCTCCATGTATATCTCACTAGGTCAGGATATTAAACCTCCTCCATGTATATCTCACTAGGTCAGGATATTAAACCTCCTCCATGTATATCTCACTAGGTCAGGATATTAAACCTCCTCCATGTATATCTCACTAGGTCAGGTTATTAAACCTCCATGTATATCTCACTAGGTCAGGATATTAAACCTCCTCCATGTATATCTCACTAGGTCAGGATATTAAACCTCCTCCATGTATATCTCACTAGGTCAGGGTATTAAACCTCCTCCATGTATATCTCACTAGGTCAGGATATTAAACCTCCATGTATATCTCACTAGGTCAGGGTATTAAACCTCCTCCATGTATATCTCACTAGGTCAGGGTATTAAACCTCCATGTATATCTCACTAGGTCAGGATATTAAACCTCCTCCATGTATATCTCACTAGGTCAGGATATTAAACCTCCTCCATGTATATCTCACTAGGTCAGGATATTAAACCTCCATGTATATCTCACTAGGTCAGGGTATTAAACCTCCATGTATATCTCACTAGGTCAGGATATTAAACCTCCTCCATGTATATCTCACTAGGTCAGGGTATTAAACCTCCATGTATATCTCACTAGGTCAGGATATTAAACCTCCTCCATGTATATCTCACTAGGTCAGGATATTAAACCTCCTCCATGTATATCTCACTAGGTCAGGATATTAAACCTCCTCCATGTATATCTCACTAGGTCAGGATATTAAACCTCCTCCATGTATATCTCACTAGGTCAGGGTATTAAATCTCCATGTATATCTCACTAGGTCAGGGTATTAAATCTCCATGTATATCTCACTAGGTCAGGATATTAAACCTCCTCCATGTATATCTCACTAGGTCAGGTTATTAAACCTCCATGTATATCTCACTAGGTCAGGGTATTAAACCTCCTCCATGTATATCTCACTAGGTCAGGATATTAAACCTCCATGTATATCTCACTAGGTCAGGATATTAAACCTCCTCCATGTATATCTCACTAGGTCAGGGTATTAAATCTCCATGTATATCTCACTAGGTCAGGATATTAAACCTCCTCCATGTATATCTCACTAGGTCAGGATATTAAACCTCCTCCATGTATATCTCACTAGGTCAGGGTATTAAACCTCCATGTATATCTCACTAGGTCAGGATATTAAACCTCCTCCATGTATATCTCACTAGGTCAGGATATTAAACCTCCTCCATGTATATCTCACTAGGTCAGGATATTAAACCTCCTCCATGTATATCTCACTAGGTCAGGATATTAAACCTCCTCCATGTATATCTCACTAGGTCAGGATATTAAACCTCCTCCATGTATATCTCACTAGGTCAGGATATTAAACCTCCTCCATGTATATCTCACTAGGTCAGGATATTAAACCTCCATGTATATCTCACTAGGTCAGGATATTAAACCTCCTCCATGTATATCTCACTAGGTCAGGATATTAAACCTCCTCCATGTATATCTCACTAGGTCAGGATATTAAACCTCCTCCATGTATATCTCACTAGGTCAGGATATTAAACCTCCTCCATGTATATCTCACTAGGTCAGGGTATTAAACCTCCTCCATGTATATCTCACTAGGTCAGGATATTAAACCTCCATGTATATCTCACTAGGTCAGGGTATTAAACCTCCATGTATATCTCACTAGGTCAGGATATTAAACCTCCTCCATGTATATCTCACTAGGTCAGGGTATAAAACCTCCATGTATATCTCACTAGGTCAGGATATTAAACCTCCTCCATGTATATCTCACTAGGTCAGGGTATAAAACCTCCATGTATATCTCACTAGGTCAGGGTATTAAACCTCCTCCATGTATATCTCACTAGGTCAGGATATTAAACCTCCTCCATGTATATCTCACTAGGTCAGGATATTAAACCTCCATGTATATCTCACTAGGTCAGGGTATTAAACCTCCTCCATGTATATCTCACTAGGTCAGGATATTAAACCTCCTCCATGTATATCTCACTAGGTCAGGGTATTAAACCTCCTCCATGTATATCTCACTAGGTCAGGATATTAAACCTCCTCCATGTATATCTCACTAGGTCAGGGTATTAAACCTCCTCCATGTATATCTTACTAGGTCAGGGTATTAAACCTCCTCCATGTATATCTCACTAGGTCAGGATATTAAACCTCCTCCATGTATATCTCACTAGGTCAGGGTATTAAACCTCCTCCATGTATATCTCACTAGGTCAGGATATTAAACCTCCTCCATGTATATCTCACTAGGTCAGGGTATTAAACCTCCATGTATATCTCACTAGGTCAGGGTATTAAACCTCCTCCATGTATATCTCACTAGGTCAGGATATTAAACCTCCTCCATGTATATCTCACTAGGTCAGGGTATTAAACCTCCTCCATGTATATCTCACTAGGTCAGGATATTAAACCTTCTCCATGTATATCTCACTAGCTCGGGGTATGAAACCTCCTCCATGTATATCTCACTAGGTCAGGATATTAAACCTCCATGTATATCTCACTAGGTCAGGTTATTAAACCTCCATGTATATCTCACTAGGTCAGGTTATTAAACCTCCATGTATATCTCACTAGGTCAGGGTATTAAACCTCCTCCATGTATATCTCACTAGGTCAGGATATTAAACCTCCATGTATATCTCACTAGGTCAGGATATTAAACCTCCATGTATATCTCACTAGGTCAGACATCCATGATCTTCATGATCTCCTTCAGTGCTTGGGGGTGATAGTTTGTAGTGTGATTTCCTTAACAATCCATTGAGGTGCTTAAAAGCGTATTATAATCTCCCATCATAATAAGAGATTAATTTGTTGCTTTTGAGCTCAATAGACAATCATATCTATTTTTGAAGAATTGTGGATCATCATTATTTGGCCCATATAGATTAATTATCCCGATCTGTTTGTGATCCAATAGCATGTTTAAATGGATCCATCTTCCTTGAGGAGCTGTTTGCAGTTTGAACAATGGGATAAAAATAATTATTAATTAATATAATCACTCCTTTTGAGTTCATGTGCTCACGACAAAAAAATATATTTCTCCCTCACAGTCTTTTTTCCACCCTCATCTAGAGCTGTAGAGTGAGTTTCCCGAAAATAATAGATTTTGTATTCTTTCTTTGTTATTCAGGTAAAAAATATATCTTATTTTTTTAATGATCTTCGAAGCCAATACAATTGTGTCTGGCTATACTTATTTCCCTGCATACCATAAAAAAGTTTCAATTATATTTACCACAACAAATGTCTGTAAACGTACCATTAAAAAGCACCATGATGATTAAGTGTCCATATAGCTGTACTATAATGTTTGCACTGTTAAAGATGACTCTAGATATGGACATGATAATGGTCAGGACCATCGGCAGTTAAAGATAACGCTAGATGTTCACTTTTTACACTTCTACAAACTTGTGGAAGCCCTGCTTTCCATCAGTACGACACATCACTGCATTCCATCAGTACGACACAAAACTGGTTTCCATCGATAAGACACATCACTGCATTCCATCAGTACGACACATCACTGCATTCCATCAGTACGACACATCACTGCATTCAATCAGTACAACACATCACTACGACACATCACTGCATTCCATCAGTACGACACATCACTGCATTCCATCAGTACAACACATCACTGCATTCCATCAATACAACACATCACTGCATTCCATCAGTACTACACATCACTGCATTCCATCAGTACTACACATCACTGCATTCCATCAGTACTACACATCACTGCATTCCATCAATACGACACATCACTGCATTCCATCAGTACTACACATCACTGCATTCCATCAATACGACACATCACTGCATTCCATCAGTACGCCACATCACTGCATTCCATCACTACGACACATCACTGCATTCCATCAGTACGACACATCACTGCATTCCATCAGTACGACACATCACTACGACGCATCACTGCATTCCATCGATACGACACATCACTGCATTCCATCAGTACGACACATCACTACGACGCATCACTGCATTCCATCGATACGACACATCACTGCATTCCATCACTACGACGCATCACTGCATTCCATCAGTACGACACATCACTGCATTCCATCGATACAACACATCACTGCATTCCATCAGTATGACACATCACTGCATTCCATCAGTACGACACATCACTGCATTCCATCAGTACGACACATCACTGCATTCCATCAGTACGAAACATCACTGCATTCCATCAGTACGAAACATCACTGCATTCCATCAGTACGACACATCACTGCATTCCATCAATACGACACAACTGCATTCCATCAGTACGACACATCACTGCATTCCATCAGTACGACACATCACTGCATTCCATCAGTACGACACATCACTGCATTCCATCAGTACGACACATCACTGCATTCCATCAATACGACACATCACTGCATTCCATCAGTACGACACATCACTGCATTCCATCAGTACGACACATCACTGCATTCCATCAGTACGCCACATCACTGCATTCCATCAGTACGACACATCACTGCATTCCATCAGTACGACACATCACTACGACACATCACTGCATTCCATCAATACGACACATCACTGCATTCCATCAATACGACACATCACTGCATTCCATCAGTACGACACATCACTACGACGCATCACTGCATTCCATCAGTACGACACATCACTGCATTCCATCGATAATGACACATCACTGCATTCCATCAGTACGACACATCACTACGACGCATCACTGCATTCCATCAGTACGACACATCACTGCATTCCATCGATACGACACATCACTGCATTCCATCAGTACGACACATCACTGCATTCCATCAGTACGCCACATCACTGCATTCCATCAGTACGACACATCACTGCATTCCATCAGTACGACACATCACTACGACACATCACTGCATTCCATCAGTACGACACATCACTGCATTCCATCGATACGACACATCACTGCATTCCATCACATCACTGCATTCCACTGTAACCAATGATTGAGAGGAATGAGACATCAAATCCGTTCACAGACCACATAGTTTACACAGTAGCCCGTTATCATCACCTAATTCCCCAAATGTTTAATCAGGACCTAAAAGCCAGTTCCACTTCTTTAAAAAAAAATGATTCCCCTGTTGTTATGGAATGATTTAGACAGGTGGATGCAATTAATGATCAGGTAGAACAGAAACCCAGCAGTAGTCTGGACCTCCCTGCCTGTGCCATTAAACCCCTACAACTCATCCAGAACGCCGCAGCCCGTCTGGTGTTCAACCTTCCCAAGTTCTCTCACGTCACCCCGCTCCTCCGCTCTCTCCACTGGCTTCCAGTTGAAGCTCGCATCCGCTACAAGACCATGGTGCTTGCCTACGGAGCTGTGAGGGGAACGGCACCTCAGTACCTCCAGGCTCTGATCAGGCCCTACACCCAAACAAGGGCACTGCGTTCATCCACCTCTGGCCTGCTCGCCTCCCTACCACTGAGGAAGTACAGTTCCCGCTCAGCCCAGTCAAAACTGTTCGCTGCTCTGGCCCCCAATGGTGGAACAAACTCCCTCACGACGCCAGGACAGCGGAGTCAATCACCACCTTCCGGAGACACCTGAAACCCCACCTCTTCAAGGAATACCTAGGATAGGGTAAGTAATCCTTCTCACCCCCCCCCCCCCTAAAAAGATTTAGATGCACTATTGTAAAGTGGCTGTTCCACTGGATGTCATAAGGTGTATGCACCAATTTGTAAGTCGCTCTGGATAAGAGCGTCTGCTAAATGACTTAAATGTAAATGTAAATGTCGTAGGGTAGGGTTTGAATACCTGTCAGCGCCGTGTGTATAGGTGGTAGGGAAGTCAGGCGCGGGAGAGTCAAAATGGAGTGTAAATGGAGTCTTTAAATAAATGTCCACGGAACATGCTCCATAACACTAAAAGTACAGACATGATCAAACATGGGTACGAGGACCTATACAACAACTAAACAACACTGACAATAAAACAATCTCTGACAAAGACATGAGGGGAAACTGAGAGTTAAATACACAACAGGTAATGAATGGGATTGAAACCAGGTGTGTGGGAAGACAAGACAAAACCAATGGAAAATGAGATCAATGATGGCTAGAAGACCAGTGACGTCGAACGCCGAGCACTGCCCGAACAAGGAGAGGCAACGACTTCGGCAGAAGTCGTGACAATACCCCTGACCTAAAGCATCTGATGTCAGTTTTTGGGAGACTATCATCTATCTGCCTGTCTCCATTATGCACATTTAATTTAGTATTTCCCCTAGAAAACATTGCAATTGATGACGGACATAAAAGCTTTACGTTGCCTCATCTCCACGGTGATGATGGAGATTTCGCTCATGTAAGCACAGTTCCTGATGCTCCGTCATAATGAAACGCAGCTGCAGCAAAGACAGTCCAGTATTATGATAGGCAGAAACTGTTTTTCCCAGTAGAAATCCCAGATCACACTTGTAGGTTATGTCATGGCGACGTTGGCGACAGGATTTCATATGAACTTTTAGCCACTTCTCCTCTGGACATTTAGGACAAAACAAATGGTCTGTAACACCATGGGCCAGTAACACCATGGGCCCGTAACACCATGGGCCAGTAACACCATGGGCCCGTAACACCATGGGCCCGTAACACCATGGGCCCGTAACACCATGGGCCAGTAACACCATGGGCCAGTAACACCATGGGCCCGTAACACCATGGGCCAGTAACACCATGGGCCAGTAACACCATGGGCCAGTAACACCATGGGCCCGTAACACCATGGGCCCGTAACACCATGGGCCAGTAACACCATGGGCCAGTAACACCATGGGCCAGTAACACCATGGGCCCGTAACACCATGGGCCCGTAACACCATGGGCCCGTAACACCATGGGCCAGTAACACCATGGGCCAGTAACACCATGGGCCAGTAACACCATGGGCCAGTAACACCATGGGCCCGTAACACCATGGGCCAGTAACACCATGGGCCAAAAAGGTAACTGAAAATTGTGTTGTATGATGCAAGGAACCACTTCACAAAAAAATAATTATCACTGGTATTGACAACGGAAAGCTACTGATCCATTGTCGTATTTCTCCTGCCGTTGTGGCCTTAAGGCACGTAAGTCACATACTGCAATATTAGGCTACTGTTTAAAACACATGTCTGTCAACCCCCAAGAGAGCTACTGGTTGTGCAGGCTTTTGACCAAACCCTGCAGATTTATTTTCAATGTGATGTGTTCTAGCAGGGCTAAAGTAAAAGCACCCAGTATCTCTCCTGGACTCTCCTGGAGGATGATCCCCCCTGCAACATTACAATTACAGTCAAATTGTCACCATGACTTTTCCAGGATTTTCATTGATGACCAAAACATTTGCTATAATTGGTCAAATAACACATTAATCAGCAAAGAATATCAACAAATGTGCAGCACACGAGGCTCGCTTTGATCTCCAAAAAACACATCTCGTGATTCCATGATTGAAAAGCCGCTTGTGCCTGTCAATGCAGGCCTACAATAATTAAACTCCCGATGTGCTCTGCAGAGATTTGTAGGTTGGAGGACAGTGATCAACACATCTCATCCGAATGACATTTTGATCCAATACTGATCGGATTGGCCTGATTGTTTGATATTGTGATTTATTTATTTTATTTTGCGTGATTTTGTTTACTTATCCATTCGGACAACATAAAGGTATAATCAGCTTGTCCTACAAGTGTGTTTATTGTTTTCTCCAGGCAAGCGGACAAGACTTAATGTCGAGCCCTGGGAATAGCTAAGCTCATGCTCAGAAAACACTTCATTGGGTGTAAAACGGTCATCTTGTGCCAAACTTTCACGAGGTCGGAGTAATAAAAAAACCTGTTGAAGACATTGGCTCAAATTTGGGTTGTGCCTTTAGATTTAACAAAAAAGGAAGAATGTATCTCTTCTCTAACACCAAAACCCAAAACCTGGTCTAATTGGTCTGTTTTTCAAGCATTCCTGGAAGATTCACGATGTTGCACCTCACTCCAAATGGTTTAGGTAATGGTTAAAATGGTTAAGGTAAGGGTTAAGGTAAGGGTTAAGGTAAGGGTTAAGGTAAGGGTAAGGGTTAAGGTACCCACCAAGGTAAGACTTTAAGGTACTTAAGGTTTGGGTTAAGGTAAGGGTTAAGGTTAGGGTTAAGGTAAAAAAGGTAAAAAAGGTAAAAAGGTAAGGGTTAAGGTAAGGGTTAGGGATAGGGTTAAGGTTCGGGTTAAGGTAAGGGTTAAGGTAACCTTAAGGTAATGGTTAAGGTTAGGGTTAAGGTTTGGGTTAAGGTTTGGGTTAAGGTAAGGGTTAAGGTTTGGGTTAAGGTGAGGGTTAAGGTAAGGGTTAAGGTTTGGGTTAAGGTAAGGGTTAAGGTAAGGGTTAAGGTAAGGGTTAAGGTAAGGGTTAAGGTTAGGGTTAAGGTAAGGGTTAGGGATAGGGTTAAGGTACGGGTTAAGGTAAGGGTTAAGGTAAGGGTTAAGGTAAGGGTTAAGGTAAGGGTTAAGGTAAGGGTTAAGGTAAGGGTTAAGGTAAGGGTTAAGGTAAGGGTTAAGGTAAGGGTTAAGGTAAGGGTTAAGGTAAGGGTTAAGGTAAGGGTTAAGGTAAGGGTTAAGGTTTGGGTTAAGGTAAGGGTTAAGGTAAGGGTTAAGGTTTGGGTTAAGGTAAGGGTTAAGGTAAGGGTTAAGGTAAGGGTTAAGGTTAGGGTTAAGGCAAGGGTTAAGGTTAGGGTTAAGGTAAGGGTTAGGGATAGGGTTAAGGTAAGGGTTAAGGTTAGGGTTAAGGTGAGGGTTAAGGTGAGGGTTAAGGTAAGGGTTAAGGTAAGGGTTAAGGTAATGGTTAAGGTTAGGGTTAAGGTAAGGGTCAAGGTTTGGGTTAAGGTAAGGGTTAAGGTTATAGGGTTAGGGATAGGGTTAAGGTTAGGGTTAAGGTGAGGGTTAAGGTGAGGGTTAAGGTAAGGGTTAAGGTTAAGGTAAGGGTTAGGGTTAAGGTAAGGCTTAAAGGTGCATATTTTAAACAAACACTGGGATTTAATCTGTGATCCTCGGAGCTGGAGCTCGCTGCTTACGCCCACCTGCCATCCTCGTCCACAACTCCCAAGCAAGCCGCGAGCCTACTTGATGGTAATAGTGCTAACCGCTGCCCCTAGTGGCCAGTATTGAAGGCATTTCCGACATCCTTGGGACCTGGACAAACGTTGAAGACTGCATTGGATCTGGTGGTGACCTGGCTGGGGGTTGTGTGTGTGTGTGTGTGTGTGTGTGTGTGTGTGTGTGTGTGTGTGTGTGTGTGTGTGTGTGTGTGTGTGTGTGTGTGTGTGTGTGTGTATCTTTCTGTCAAAGGGTCAGAATGAGGCTCCATCATCTCTGATCCTAACTGACATGTGTATGTCTCAATGTTTAATATGTAGTGAACACATATTCTACCAGGAGATTTAACGAGAATAGCAATGATCTACTTACATCAGGGTCACACTATCCCAGCATCTGGCATTTCAATCACCTCATATTTAATAACATTATGTCTGCCTTGTGTTGTTTACCTCCCTCAATAGATTGGGAGAATTGTAATCTGCATTGTGTTCCAGAACCCGGTCCTGGGAAACAATGGATCAGCATTCCTCTCGTCGCTGTTAGCCAATTACATAAAGGACAGGGAGGAAATGTCACATCCTGACCTTAGTTCATTTTTTATGTCTCTATTTTACTTTGGTCAGGGCGTGAGTTGGGGTGGGCATTCTATGTTGTTCATTCTATGTTTTGTTCTGTGTGTTATATTTCTAGTTGTTTGGCCTTGTGTGGTTCCCAATCAGAGGCAGCTGTCGATCGTTGTCTCTGAGAACCATACGTAGGCAGCCTGTTTTCCCACTGTGGGTTGTGGGTTGTTGTCTCTGAGAACAATACTTAGGCTGCCTGTTTTCCCACTGTGGGTTGTGGGTTGTTGTTGTCTCTGAGAACCATACTTAGGCAGTCTGTTTTCCCACTATGGGTTGTGGGTTGTTGTCTCTGAGAACCATACTTAGGCAGCCTGTTTTCCCACTATGGGTTGTGGGTTGTTGTCTCTGAGAACCATACTTAGGCAGCCTGTTTTCCCACTAGGGTTGTGGGTTGTGTCTCTGAGAACCATCTTAGGCAGCCTGTTTTCCCACTATGGGTTGTGGGTAGTTGTTGTCTCTGAGAACCATACTTAGGCAGCCTGTTTTCCCACTATGGGTTGTGGGTTTTTGTCTCTGAGAACCATACTTAGGCAGCCTGTTTTCCCACTATGGGTTGTGGGTTGTTGTCTCTGAGAACCATACTTAGGCAGCCTGTTTTCCCACTATGGGTTGTGGGTTGTTGTTGTCTCTGAGAACCATACTTAGGCAGCCTGTTTTCCCACTGTGGGTTGTGGGTTGTTGTCTCTGAGAACCATACTTAGGCAGCCTGTTTTCCCACTATGGGTTGTGGGTTGTTGTTGTCTCTGAGAACCATACTTAGGCAGCCTGTTTTCCCACTGTGGGTTGTGGGTTGTTGTCTCTGAGAACCATGTGTTTCCCACTGTGGGTTGTGGGTTGTTGTCTCTGAGAACCATACTTAGGCAGCCTGTTTTCCCACTCTGAGAACCATACTTAGGCAGCCTGTTTTCCCACTATGGGTTGTGGGTCTCTGAGAACCATAGTTAGGCAGCCTGTTTTCCCACTGTGGGTTGTGGGTTGTTGTTGTCTCTGAGAACCATACTTAGGCAGCCTGTTTTCCCACTGTGGGTTGTGGGTTGTTGTCTCTGAGAACCATACTCAGGCAGCCTGTTTTCCCACTGTGGGTTGTGGGTTGTTGTTGTCTCTGAGAACCATACTTAGGCAGCCTGTTTTCCCACTATGGGTTGTGGGTTGTTGTCTCTGAGAACCATAGTTAGGCAGCCTGTTTTCCCACTATGGGTTGTGGGTAGTTGTTGTCTCTGAGAACCATACTTAGGCAGCCTGTTTTCCCACTATGGGTTGTGGGTAGTTGTTGTCCCTGATGGAGAACCATACTTAGGCAGCCTGTTTTCCCACTATGGGTTGTGGGTAGTTGTTGTCCCTGAGGAGACCATAGTTAGGCAGCCTGTTTTCCCACTGGGTTGTGGTTGTTGTTGTCTCTGAGAACCATACTTAGGCAGCCTGTTTTCCCACTATGAGTTGTGGGTAGTTGTTGTCTCTGAGAACCATACTTAGGCAGCCTGTTTTCCCACTGTGGGTTGTGGGTAGTTGTTGTCTCTGAGAACCATCTTAGGCAGCCTGTTTTCCCACTGTGGGTTGTGGGTTGTTGTCTCTGAAACCATACTTAGGCAGTGGGTTGTGGGTTGTTGTCCTGTTTTTTTCCCACTGTGGGTTGTGGGTTGTTGTCTCTGAGAACCATAGTTAGGCAGCCTGTTTTCCCACTGTGGGTTGTGGGTTGTTGTTGTCTCTGAGAACCATACTTAGGCAGCCTGTTTTCCCACTGTGGGTTGTGGGTTGTTGTCTCTGAGAACCATACTTAGGCAGCCTGTTTTCCCACTGTGGGTTGTGGGTTGTTGTTGTTGTCTCTGAGAACCATAATTAGGCAGCCTGTTTTCCCACTGTGGGTTGTGGGTTGTTGTTGTTGTCTCTGAGAACCATACTTAGGCAGCCTGTTTTCCCACTGTGGGTTGTGGGTTGTTGTCTCTGAGAACCATAGTTAGGCAGCCTGTTTTCCCACTGTGGGTTGTGGTTTGTTGTTGTCTCTGAGAACCATACTTAGGCAGCCTGTTTTCCCACTGTGGGTTGTGGGTTGTTGTTGTCTCTTTGCAGAACTGTTTGTTTGTCATGTTGTTGTTTTCTGTTCAAGTATTGGTATTTATTAAAAGTATTATGAATACTTACCACGCTGCACCTTGGTCCTCTTCTCCTTCTCCCGACGACAATCATCACAGGGAAAGGAAAAGCAGGATAGAAAAATGTAGGGCTATAATGTAAGGTTAAGACTCAGAGTCCCTCGTTTTGTTAAGGCTCAGAGTCCCTCGTTTTGTTAAGGCTCAGAGTCCCTCGTTTTGTTAAGACTCAGAGTCCCTCGTTTTGTTAAGACTCAGAGTCCCTCGTTTTGTTAAGACTCAGAGTCCCTCGTTTTGTTTGTGACTGAGAGTCCCTCGTTTTGTTTGTGACTGAGAGTCCCTTGTTTTGTTTGTGACTGAGAGTCCCTCGTTTTGTTTGTGACTCAGAGTCCCTTGTTTTGTTTGTGACTGAGAGTCCCTTGTTTTGTTTGTGACTGAGAGTCCCTCGTTTTGTTTGTGACTCAGAGTCCCTCGTTTTGTTAAGACTCAGAGTCCCTCGTTTTGTTTGTGACTGAGAGTCCCTCGTTTTGTTTGTGACTGAGAGTCCCTTGTTTTGTTTGTGACTGAGAGTCCCTCGTTTTGTTTGTGACTGAGAGTCCCTTGTTTTGTTTGTGACTGAGAGTCCCTTGTTTTGTTTGTGACTGAGAGTCCCTTGTTTTGTTTGTGACTGAGAGTCCCTTGTTTTGTTTGTGACAGAGTCCCTCGTTTTGTTTGTGACTGAGAGTCCCTTGTTTTGTTTGTGACTGAGAGTCCCTCGTTTTGTTTGTGACTGAGAGTCCCTCGTTTTGTTTGTGACTGAGAGTCCCTTGTTTTGTTTGTGACTGAGAGTCCCTTGTTTTGTTTGTGACTGAGTCCCTCGTTTTGTTTGTGACAGAGTCCCTCGTTTTGTTTGTGACTGAGAGTCCCTTGTTTTGTTTGTGACTGAGAGTCCCTTGTTTTGTTTGTGACTGAGAGTCCCTTGTTTTGTTTGTGACAGAGTCCCTCGTTTTGTTTGTGACTGAGAGGCCCTTGTTTTGTTTGTGACAGAGTCCTCGTTTTGTTTGTGACTGAGAGTCCCTTGTTTTGTTTTGTTTTGTTTGACTGAGAGTCCCTCGTTTTGTTTGTGACTCAGAGTCCCTCGTTTTGTTTGTGACTGAGAGTCCCTTGTTTTGTTTGTGACTGAGAGTCCCTCGTTTTGTTTGTGACAGAGTCCCTCGTTTTGTTTGTGACTGAGAGTCCCTCGTTTTGTTTGTGACTGAGAGTCCCTTGTTTTGTTTGTGACTGAGAGTCCCTTGTTTTGTTTGTGACTGAGAGTCCCTCGTTTTGTTTGTGACTGAGAGTCCCTTGTTTTGTTTGTGACTGAGAGTCCCTTGTTTTGTTTGTGACTGAGAGTCCCTTGTTTTGTTTGTGACTGAGAGTCCCTCGTTTTGTTTGTGACTGAGAGTCCCTCGTTTTGTTTGTGACTGAGAGTCCCTCGTTTTGTTTGACTGAGAGTCCCTTGTTTTGTTTGTGACTGAGAGTCCCTCGTTTTGTTTGTGACTGAGAGTCCCTTGTTTTGTTTGTGACTGAGAGTCCCTTGTTTTGTTTGTGACAGAGTCCCTCGTTTTGTTTGTGACAGAGTCCCTTTTTGTTTGTGACTGAGAGGCCCTCGTTTTGTTTGTGACTCAGAGTCCCTCGTTTTGTTTGTGACTGAGAGTCCCTCGTTTTGTTTGTGACTGAGAGTCCCTTGTTTTGTTTGTTTTGTTTGACTGAGAGTCCCTTGTTGTGTTTGTGACTGAGAGTCCCTTGTTTTGTGACTGAGAGTCCCTCGTTTTGTTTGTGACTGAGAGTCCCTTGTTTTGTTTGTGACTGAGAGTCCCTTGTTTTGTTTGTGACTGAGAGTCCCTCGTTTTGTTTGTGACTGAGAGTCCCTTGTTTTGTTTGTGACTGAGAGTCCCTCGTTTTGTTTGTGACTGAGAGTCCCTTGTTTTGTTTGTGACTGAGAGGCCCTCGTTTTGTTTGTGACAGAGTCCCTCGTTTTGTTTGTGACTGAGAGGCCCTTTTTGTTTGACTCAGAGTCCCTCGTTTTGTTTGTGACTGAGAGTCCCTCGTTTTGTTTGTGACTTCCCTCGTTTTGTTTGTGACTGAGAGTCCTCGTTTTGTTTGTGACTGAGAGTCCCTTGTTTTGTTTGTGACAGAGTCCCTTTTTGTTTGTGACTGAGAGTCCCTCGTTTTGTTTGTGACTGAGAGTCCCTTGTTTTGTTTGTGACTGAGAGTCCCTTGTTTTGTTTGTGACAGAGTCCCTCGTTTTGTTTGACTCAGAGTCCCTCGTTTTGTTTGTGACTGAGAGTCCCTCGTTTTGTTTGTGACTGAGAGTCCCTTGTTTTGTTTGTGACAGAGTCCCTCGTTTTGTTTGACTGAGAGTCCCTTGTTGTGTTTGTGACTGAGAGTCCCTTGTTTTGTTTGTGACTGAGAGTCCCTCGTTTTGTTTGTGACTGAGAGGCCCTCGTTTTGTTTGTGACAGAGTCCCTCGTTTTGTTTGTGACTGAGAGTCCCTCGTTTTGTTTGTGACTGAGAGTCCCTCGTTTTGTTTGTGACAGAGTCCCTCGTTTTGTTTGACTGAGAGTCCCTCGTTTTGTTTGTGACAGAGAGTCCCTCGTTTTGTTTGTGACAGAGTCCCTCGTTTTGTTTGACTGAGAGTCCCTTGTTTTGTTTGTGACTCAGAGTCCCTCGTTTTGTTTGTGTGACCAAACACGTAGTGATTTATATGTTCCATTCTGTTTCTTTTTTAAATCTCAAAAATCATAATTTTTTACATTTATCTTGACATAACATTACTTCACCAATCATGAGGTGTTGATAGAACATCTTGCTATGAAGTGGGCTAGCTATAGCTCAGTGAATTGTTTACATTCATGATGGACAGACCAGTGTATGGCACAAGATGTTTGGATTGAAGCTCTGAGCATCTTGTTGTGACCTGCATTACCTGAATTAGGTCCACAGAATTATACCTACATAGGAGCGGCTTCTATGGAGGAACTTTGAATGTTTTTCAACTTGTTGGCTAAACATTGGACCAGACAAGCTACAGTGGCTTGCGAAAGTATTCACACCCCTTGGCATTTTTTGTTGCCTTACAACCAGGAATTAAAATAGATTTTTTGGGGGGGGGGTTGTGTCACTTGATTTACACAACATGCCTACTACTTTGAAGATGCAAAATATTTTTTATTGTGAAACAAACAAGAAATAAGACAAAAAAAACTGAAAACTTGAGCGTGCATAACTATTCACCTACCAAAGTCAATAGTTTGTAGAACCACCTTTTGCAGCAATTACAGCTGCAAGTCTCTTGGGGTATTTAGCGCCATCCATCATTCCTTCAATTCAGTCCCAGTTCCTGTCGATGAAAAACATCCCCACAGCATGATGCTGCCACCACCATGTTTCATTGTGGTGATGTTGATTTCTGGGTGATGAGAGGTGTTGGTTGTGCGCCAGACATAGTGTTTTCCTTGATGGCCAAAAAGCTACATTTTAGTCTCACCTGACCAGAGTACCTTCTTCCATATGTTTGGGGAGTCTCCCATGTGCCTTTTAGCGAAAATGTGTTTGCTTATTTTTTCTTTAAGCAATGTCTTTTTTCTGGCCACTCTTCCGTAGAGCCCAGCTCTGTAGAGTGTACAGATTAAAGTGGTGCTATGGACAGATACTTTAATCTCCGCTCTGGAGCTTTCCAGCTCCTTCAGGGTTATCTTTGGTCTCTTTGTTGCCTCTCTGATTAATGCCCTCCTTGCCTGGCCCGTGAGTTTTGGTGGGCGGCGCTCTCTTGGCAGGTTTGTTGTGGTGCCATATTCTTTCCATTTTTAATAATGGATGTATTGGTGCTCCATGGGATGTTGAAAGTTTTGGATATTTCTCTCCACAACTTTGTACCTGACCTGTTTGGAGAGCTCCTTGATCTTCACAGTGCTGCTTGCTTGGTGGTGCCCCTTGCTTGGTGGTGCCCCTTGCTTGGTGGTGCCCCTTGCTTGGTGGTGCCCCTTGCTTGGTGGTGCCCCTTGCTTGGTGGTGCCCCTTGCTTAGTGGTGTTGCAGACTCTTGGGCCTTTCAGAACAGGTGTATACAGTATATACTGAGATCATGTGACAGATCATGTGACACTTAGATTGTACACAGGTGGACTTTATTTAACTAATTATGTGACTCCTAAAGGTAATTGGTTTCACCAGATATTATTTAGGGCCTTCATAGCACACACCACTTTTCTGTTTTACATTTTCTGTTTTGAAGCAAGTTTTTTTATTTTCATTTCACTTCACCAATTTGGACTATTTTCTATATGTCCATTACATGAAATCCAAATATAAATCTATTTAAATTACAGGTTGTAATCGAACAAAATACCTGTAGTAACTAGCCAGCTTGTGTGTGCCGAGCGGCACCAGAATTAAAAACAGATCTTACCTTTTTTGTCGTTAATAAATCCAAGGTGAAATGTGATAACTATAGTATCCCTAACGAGCATGGAAGACAATTATCCAGTCTTCTCTGCAACATCAGAAGGCTACAAATAAGCTTCATAGGAGGAGGGGCTGGTCGCCTACACACTGGCAGAGATGGTCAGCCGGCAGGCACACACTGGAAGATTGTTTTGATTGGCTTTGAGTAGGCACTTTGTTGCATTTTTTTGTGGGGCTGGGAAAAAAAATGAAAGGAATGTAAAAATAATTTGATCATGTTTTTTCTCGATTGTTTTGATACACTGTTTGACTATGGCAGGTAGCCTAGTGGTTAGAGTGTTGGGCCAGTTAGTGAAAGGTTGTTGGATGGAAATCCCAGAGCTGACAAGGTAAACATCTGTCATATTGCCCCAGAATAAGGCAGTCAACCCACTGTTCCCTGGTAGGCCGTCATTGTAACTAAAAATGTATTCTTAACCGACTTGCCTGGTAAAAAAAAAGAAGGTATTAAACGCAGCTCCAAACTGGAAGATGTTAGCCAAACTGAAACATGTTAGCCAAACTGAAACATGTTAGCCAAACTGAAACATGTTAGCCAAACTGAAACATGTTAGCCAAACTGAAACATGTTAGCCAAACTGAAACATGTTAGCCAAACTGAAACATGTTAGCCAAACTGAAACATGTTAGCCAAACTGAAACATGTTAGCCAAACTGAAACATGTTAGTCAAACTGAAACATGTTAGCCAAACTGAAACATGTTAGCCAAACTGAAACATGTTAGCCAAACTGAAAAATGTTAGCCAAACTGAAACATGTTAGTCAAACTGAAACATGTTAGCCAAACTGAAACATGTTAGTCAAACTGAAACATGTTAGCCAAACTGAAACATGTTAGCCAAACTGAAACATGTTAGCCAAACTGAAACATGTTAGTCAAACTGAAACATGTTAGCCAAACTGAAACATGTTAGTCAAACTGAAACATGTTAGCCAAACTGAAACATGTTAGCCAAACTGGAAGATGTTAGCCAAACTGAAACATGTTAGCCAAACTGAAACATGTTAGCCAAACTGAAACATGCTACACAAACTGAAACATGTTAGCCAAACTGAAACATGTTAGTCAAACTGAAACATGTTAGCCAAACTGAAACATGTTAGCCAAACTGAAACATGTTAGCCAAACTGAAACATGCTTGAAACATGTTAGCCAAACTGAAACATGTTAGCCAAACTGAAACATGAACAAACTGATGTTAGCAAACTGAAACATGTTAAACTGAAACATGTTAGTCAAACTGAAACATGTTAGCCAAACTGAAACATGTTAGGCAAACAAACATGTTAAAACTGAAACATGTTAGCCAAACTGAAACATGCTACACAAACTGAAACATGTTAAGCAAACTGAAACATGTTAGACAAACTGAAACATTTTAGCCAAACTGAAACATGTTAGCCAAACTGAAACATGTTAGTCAAACTGAAACATGTTAGCCAAACTGAAACATGTTAGCCAAACTGAAACATGTTAGCCAAACTGAAA
The DNA here is from genome assembly GCF_023373465.1 of Oncorhynchus keta. Taxonomy (NCBI): domain Eukaryota; kingdom Metazoa; phylum Chordata; class Actinopteri; order Salmoniformes; family Salmonidae; genus Oncorhynchus; species Oncorhynchus keta. The sequence goes on from NC_068448.1 coordinate 81,121,792, forward strand.
CATGTTAGTCAAACTGAAACATGTTAGCCAAACTGAAACATGTTAGTCAAACTGAAACATGTTAGCAAACTGAAACATGTTAGCCAAACTGGAAGATGTTAGCCATGTGTTAGCCAAACTGAAACATGTTAGCCAAACTGAAACATGCTAAAACTGAAACATGTTAGGAAACATGTTAAAACTGAAACATGTTAGTGAAACATGTTAGCCAAACTGAAACATGTTAACTGAAACATGCTTGAAACATGTTAGCCAAACTGAAACATGTTAAAACTGAAACATGCTACACAAACTGAAACATGTTAGGCAAACTGAAACATGTTAGCCAAACTGAAACATGTTAGTCAAACTGAAACATGTTAGCCAAACTGAAACATGTTAGGCAAACTGAAACATGTTAGCCAAACTGAAACATGTTAGCCAAACTGAAACATGCTACACAAACTGAAACATGTTAAGCAAACTGAAACATGTTAGACAAACTGAAACATTTTAGCCGAACTGAAACATGTTAGCCAAACTGAAACATGTTAGTCAAACTGAAACATGTTAGCCAAACTGAAACATGTTAAACTGAAACATGTTAGCCAAACTGAAACATGTTAGTCAAACTGAAACATGTTAGCCAAACTGAAACATGTTAGTCAAACTGAAACATGTTAAAACATGTTAGCCAAACTGGAAGATGTTAGCATGTTAGAAACTGAAACTGAAAACTGAAACATGCTACACAAACTGAAACATGTTAGCCAAACTGAAACATGTTAGTCAAACTGAAACATGTTAGCCAAACTGAAACATGTTAGCCAAACTGAAACATGTTAGCCAAACTGAAACATGCTACACAAACTGAAACATGTTAGCCAAACTGAAACATGTTAGCCAAACTGAAACATGCTACACAAACTGAAACATGTTAGGCAAACTGAAACATGTTAGCCAAACTGAAACATGTTAGTCAAACTGAAACATGTTAGCCAAACTGAAACATGTTAGCCAAACTGAAACATGCTACACAAACTGAAACATGTTAAGCAAACTGAAACATGTTAGACAAACTGAAACATTTTAGCCGAACTGAAACATGTTAGCCAAACTGAAACATGTTAACCAAACTTGTTAAATTAACTTAATCAGTGTAGATAAAGGGGAGGAGACAGGTTAAAGATAGATTTTTAAACATTAAGACAATCGAGACATGTATTGTGTATGGGTGCCATTTACAGGTTGAATGGACAAGACAAAAATATTTAAGTACCTTTGAACGGAGTATGGTAGTAGGTGCCAGGCACACCGGTTTGTGTCAAGAACTGCAATGATGCTGGGTTTATCTGAGTGCAAATCAAATCAAATCAAATCAAATGTATTTATATAGCCCTCCGTACGTCAGCTGATATCTCAAAGTGCTGTACAGAAACCCAGCCTAAAACCCCAAACAGCAAACAATGCAGGTGTAAAAGCACGGTGGCTAAGAAAAACTCCCTAGAAAGGCCAAAACCTAGGAAGAAACCTAGAGAGGAACCAGGCTATGTGGGGTGGCCAGTCCTCTTCTGGCTGTGCCGGGTAGAGATTATAACAGAACATGACCAAGATGTTCAAATGTTCATAAATGACCAGCATGGTTGAATAATAGTAAGGCAGAACAGTTGAAACTGGAGCAGCAGCACGGCCAGGTGGACTGGGGACAGCAAGGAGTCATCATGTCAGGTAGTCCTGGGGCATGGTCCTAGGGCTCAGGTCAGTTGAAACTGGAGCAGCAGCACGGCCAGGTGGACTGGGGACAGCAAGCAGTCATCATGTCAGGTAGTCCTGGGGCATGGTCCTAGGGCTCAGGTCCTCCAAGAGAGAGAAAGAAAGAGAGAAGGAGAGAATTAGAGAATGCACACTTAGATTCACACAGGACACCGAATAGGACAGGAGAAGTACTCCAGATATAACAAACTGACCCTAGCCCCCCGACACATAAACTACTGCAGCATAAATACTGGAGGCTGAGACAGGAGGGGTCAGGAGACACTGTGAGGGGGGCGCAACTCAATATTAGGAAGTTATTCCTGATGGTTGTTATACTCAATGTATTATGTTTGTGCCGTTTGTTGATACTAGAATTATAGTATTATAATTAATAATTATAATAATAATAATAATAATAATTAATTATATTATAGTATAGCACCATGAAAGACAAGTAGTAAACACATCATTACAACAATGGCTCTATTCTTATTAAAATAAAATGATTTGACAAGAGATGACCAACGCAGAAAGAACTCAAGCCTCCTGAGTGACGAGATGGTCCAAGGCACTGCATAGCACTGCTAGCTGTGCAACTAGAGATTCTGGGTTTGAGTCCAGGCTCTGTTGCAGCCGGCCGCGACCTGGAGACCCATGGGGCAGCGCACAATTCGCTCCAACGTCGTCAAGGGAGGTTTTGGCCGGCCGGGATGTCCGTGTCCCATCGCGAGCACTAGCGACTCCTGTGGCGGTCCGGGCGCAATCCACGCTGACACGGTTGCCAGGTGCAAAGTGTTTCCTCTGACACATTGGTGCAGCTGGCTTCCGGGTTAAGTGGGCATTTTGTAGAGAAGCAGTGCTGCTTGGTCGGGTTGTGTTTCGGACGCCGCACGGCTCTCGACCTTCACCTCTCCCAAGTCCGTACGGGAGTTGCAGAGATCAGACAAGACTGTAACTACCAATTAGATACCACAAAATTGGGGCAAATTTTTGTTTTAAATAAGTTAGAATGTCACTCAAGAGCATGAATATCCAGAAACAAAAGCTTTAGTTGACCTTTCTTCCATTTTAACTGAAAGCGGAACTAATTTCCTCTATAGGCCCCTCTACCAACTATCTTCCTCTATGGGCCCCTCTACCAACTATCTTCCTCTATGGGCCCCTCTACCAACTATCTTCCTCTATGGGCTCCTCTACCAACTATCTTCCTCTATGGGCCCCTCTACCAACTATCTTCCTCTATGGGCTCCTCTACCAACTATCTTCCTCTATGGGCCCCTCTACCAACTATCTTCCTCTATGGGCTCCTCTACCAACTATCTTCCTCTATGGGCCCCTCTACCAACTATCTTCCTCTATGGGCCCCTCTACCAACTATCTTCCTCTATGGGTCCCTCTACCAACTATCTTCCTCTATGGGCCACTCTACCAACTATCTTCCTCTATGGGCCCCTCTACCAACTCTCTTCCTCTATGGGCCCCTCTACCAATTATCTTCCTCTATGGGCTCCTCTACCAACTATCTTCCTCTATGGGCTCCTCTACCAACTATCTTCCTCTATGGGTCCCTCTACCAACTATCTTCCTCTATGGGCCCCTCTACCAACTATCTTCCTCTATGGGTCCCTCTACCAACTATCTTCCTCTATGGGTCCCTCTACCAACTATCTTCCTCTATGGGCTCCTCTACCAACTATCTTCCTCTAAGGGCCCCTCTACCTCTCCTTTGTCCTTGCCATCGGCCTCTTACTTGGTCCATTCATGCAAATAGCAACTCAGAGGTGACCTCTTTTATGCATGAATAATGACTGATTGCTGACTGAACAAATGTGCAAAGAAGTTTCCCACACGTGCATCAGAAGTTCACATTCATGGGAGTCATTTGTATCAGCTGTGACCACATGTTTTAATTTTCATGGTCATGATTTACTCAACTGAGTTTTACGGAGAGTTGTTTTGCAAAAATGTGCTTAGCATTTGCATTATGTATGAAGGCAGTGAGAAATGACATACAGTTTAGAATACTGAAACGACTTACAGTTTAGAATGCTGAAACGACTTACAGTTTAGAATACTGAAACGACTTACAGTTTAGAATGCTGAAACGGCTTACAGTTTAGAATGCTGAAATGACTTACAGTTTAGAATGCTGAAACGACTTACAGTTTAGAATGCTGAAACGACTTACAGTTTAGAATGCTGAAACGACTTACAGTTTAGAATGCTGAAACGGCTTACAATTTAGAATGCTGAAACGACTTATAGTATAGAATGCTGAAACGACTTACAGTTTAGAATGCTGAAACGACTTACAGTTTAGAATAGTGAAACGACTTACAGTTTAGAATGCTGAAACGGCACAGTTTAGAATGCTGGAATGACTTACAGTTTAGAATGCTGAAACGGCTTACAGTTTAGAATGCTGGAATGACTTACAGTTTAGAATGCTGAAACGACTTACAGTTTAGAATGCTGAAACGACTTACAGTTTAGAATGCTGAAACGACTTACAGTTTAGAATGCTGAAACGACTTACAGTTTAGAATGCTGAAACGGCTTACAATTTAGAATGCTGAAACGACTTACAGTTTAGAATGCTGAAACGACTTACAGTTTAGAATGCTGAAACGACTTACAGTTTAGAATGCTGAAACGACTTACAGTTTAGAATGCTGAAACGACTTACAGTTTAGAATGCTGAAACGACTTACAGTTTAGAATGCTGAAACGACTTACAGTTTAGAATGCTGAAACGACTTACAGTTTAGAATGCTGAAACGACTTACAGTTTAGAATGCTGAAACGTCTTACAGTTTAGAATGCTGAAACGACTTACAGTTTAGAATGCTGAAACGACTTACAGTTTAGAATGCTGAAACGACTTACAGTTTAGAATGCTGAAACGACTTACAGTTTAGAATGCTGAAACGGCTTACAATTTAGAATGCTGAAACGACTTATAGTATAGAATGCTGAAACGACTTACAGTTTAGAATGCTGAAACGACTTACAGTTTAGAATAGTGAAACGACTTACAGTTTAGAATAGTGAAACGACTTACAGTTTAGAATGCTGAAACGACTTACAGTTTAGAATGGTAAACGAATTACAGTTTAGAATACTATTGTGCTATTGCACTATATATTTACATATATATATTTTTACAGCAATTATAGGGATCCTAATAAAATACTCAAATATTCTCTTAATGTAATGAAGCTAGCATTCTCTTCATGTATTGAGACTAGCTAACATGACATTGTATGAATTACTTGGTGACAAATGTATTTGTTCACAAAAAAAAAATCATCTCTCCAGCACTCATGAAGATTGCTGAGGAGTTGATCCATGGTGCTGTGACTGCTGGAGTGAAAATACAATTACCTAAAGTAGTGTAGACGCCTCATCCCAGATTCATGGCCCGGCCATTTGTTACAAGTACACTTATGGTTTTAACGAGACACAGTGGAGTTGACATCATTCGGAAATGCTAATCAAATATGTATAGTCTGCACTTAAAAAACTCTGCTCATGAAAATGAATGGGAAAACTTAATGGTGGGTTGTAATGGCACGTCCCTCTGTCAGAGTAGTCACAGCAAGCTGTCTATAAACTGGCCAACCTACCACTTTGTCCTCCATCTCCTCAGAAAACAATGTTATTAAACTAATGTTCATTTATACACAGCTGCTGAAGAATTTAATAGTTAACCCACACACTGTAAATCTTCATTGTTGGTGAGTCCGCACGCACGCACACACACAGACACACACACACACAAACATACACGCAAACACACACACACACACACACACACACACACACACACACACACACACACACACACACACACACACACACACACACACACACACACACACACACACACACACACACACACACACACACACACACACAATTATAAGCCAACACAATGGAAGCTCAATTCACTTTGAAAATGTACTGTCACGATAACCCCCTATCTATCCAGGTACTGTCACGATAACCCCTTATACCATTGTCTATCCAGGTACTGTCACGATAACCCCCTATACCTCTGTCTATCCAGGTACTGTCACGATAACCCCCTATACCACTGTCTATCCAGGTACTGTCACGATAACCCCCTATACCTCTGTCTATCCAGGTACTGTCACGATAACCTCCTATACCACTGTCTATCCAGGTACTGTCATGATAACTCCCTCTACCACTGTCTATCCAGGTACTGTCATGATAACCCCCTATACCACTGTCTATCCAGGTACTGTCATGATAACTCCCTATACCACTGGCTATCCAGGTACTGTCACGATAACCCCTTATACCTCTGTCTATCCAGGTACTGTCACGATAACCCCTTATACCTCTGTCTATCCAGGTACTGTCATGATAACTCCCTATACCACTGTCTATCCAGGTACTGTCATGATAACTCCCTATACCACTGGCTATCCAGGTACTGTCACGATAACCCCCTATACCACTATCTATCCAGGTACTGTCACGATAACTCAGAAATACCCCAAGACACGCTAAACTCTCAACGTTACCAATAAGTGGGATGTTAGCATGTTTTGGGGGGTATTTATTCATTCAGAATTATCTGCAATCATGGCACCATCCACATTAAAATAGAAGTGTTAAGAAACATATTATATTCTTATTTACAATAAAAGTGACTCCAAAATGACACAATACATTATTAACCAGTCATTTCTATTGGGCACAAAATATTCTCAAACAACCAAAACTAACTGCAAATGCATCCACCAAGTTTGATGCAACAATTGTGTACTAGGAATATGGGACTAGGGCTGTTGTGGTGCCCATATTACCAGCACACCGGTGGTCCCAAATCATGAAGGCAGTCAAATTCCAAATTACCATTTTGTCACGGTAATTAGGCTTCTCTGAGCTCTAATGCTGATGGTAATTAGTAGTCTACCAAACTTGCTAACTGCCTGGTACTCTGCACTCTATTGTCCCTCTAATCACTCTGACATCAATGCAGATATAGTGCCACATCTAATCAAACACTTCATGATATCCCATGAGCTCATGTTACGCAGTATTTCTAAAGGCTATGTAATTGCGTAAGAAAATGGAGTGATGGCCTCTATTAAAAAGAGGAGGAACCCACCAGGTCTCTATAGACGGGTGTTAAACGGGTGTCCTGACTCTGAGGTCATTAAAGATCCCATGGCACTTATCGTAAGAGTAGGGGTGTTAACCCTGGTGTCCTGGCTAAATTCCCAATCTGGCCCTCAAACCATCATGGTCACCTAATAATAAAAAAATGTATATTACATGGATTTATTGTGAAGGTGTAGACTATATTACATGGATTTATTGTGATGGTGGAAGCTATATTACATGGATTTATTGTGATGGTGTAGACTATATTACATGGATTTTTTGTGATGGTGTAGACTATATTACATGGATTTATTGTGATGGTGTAGACTATATTACATGGATTCATTGTGATGGTGTAGACTATATTACATGGATTTTTTGTGATGGTGTCACTGTAGACTATATTACATGGATTTATTGTGATGGTGTAGACTATATTACATGGATTCATTGTGATGGTAACCCCTATATTACATGGATTTATTGTGATGGTGTAGACTATATTACATGTTTTTTGTGATGGTGTAGACTATATCACATGGATTTATTGTGATGGTGTAGGTATATATTACATGGATTTATTGTGAAGGTGTAGGTAGACTATATTACATGGATTTATTGTGATGGTGTAGGTACTACATTACATGGATTTATTGTGATGGTGTAGGTAGTATATATTACATGGATTTATTGTGAAGGTGTAGGTAGACTATATTACATGGATTTATTGTGATGGTGTAGACTACATTACATGGATTTATTGTGAAGGTGTAGGTAGACTATATCACATGTATTTATTGTGATGGTGTAGACTACATTACATGGATTTATTGTGATGGTGTAGGTAGACTATATTACATGGATTTATTGTGATGGTGTAAGTAGACTATATCACATGTATTTATTGTGAAGGTGTAGACTATATCACATGGATTTATTGTGATGGTGTAGACTATATTACATGGATTTATTGTGATGGTGTAGACTATATTACATGGATTTATTAGACTTTTTAAGATGTAGATGTTCCAAAAGGTCTGCATCAGCGGCTTGTAGGCTGTGAGGAAGCCAGGAGCCTTTTCCGCTCAGTCATATTCAATGAAAGATTAATGTTTTGCATTTAAGAAGCATAAATCTTTAAAACCTTTACAGGATCGGTGGGTCCCCAGCGGGACAGTTGAGTTAACGTAAGCTAATGTGATTACCATGAGGTTGAGCTAACGTAAGCTAATGTGATTACCATGAGGTTGAGCTAACGTAAGCTAATGTGATTACCATGAGGTTGAGCTAACGTAAGCTAATGCGATTACCATGAGGTTGAGCTAACGTAAGCTAATGCGATTACCATGAGGTTGAGCTAACGTAAGCTAATGCGATTACCATGAGGTTGAGCTGTAAGCTAATATTACCATGAGGTTGAGCTAACGTAAGCTAATGCGATTACCATGAGGTTGAGCTGACGTAAGCTAATGCGATTACCATGAGGTTGAGCTAACGTAAGCTAATGCGATTTACCAGAGGTTGAGCTAATAAGCTAATGCGATTACCATGAGGTTGAGCTAACGTAAGCTAATGTGATTACAATGATTGAGCTAACGTAAGCTGTGATTACAATGAGGTTGAGCTAACGTAAGCTAATGCGATTACCATGAGGTTGAGCTAACGTAAGCTAATGTGATTACAATGAGGTTGAGCTAACGTAAGCTAATGTTGAGGTTGAGCTAACGTAAGCTAATGCGATTACCATGAGGTTGAGCTAACGTAAGCTAATGCGATTACCATGAGGTTGAGCTAACGTAAGCTAATGCGATTACCATGAGGTTGAGCTGACGTAAGCTAATGCGATTACCATGAGGTTGAGCTAACGTAAGCTAATGTATTACCATGAGGTTGAGCTAACGTAAGCTAATGCGATTACCATGAGGTTGAGCTAACGTAAGCTAATGCGATTACCATGAGGTTGAGCTAACGTAAGCTAATGTGATTACCATGAGGTGAGCTAACGTAAGCTAATGTGATTACCATGAGGTTGAGCTAACGTAAGCTAATGCGATTACCATGAGGTTGAGCTAACGTAAGCTAATGCGATTACCATGAGGTTGAGCTAACGTAAGCTAATGTGATTACCATGAGGTTGAGCTAACGTAAGCTAATGCGATTACCATGAGGTTGAGCTAACGTAAGCTAATGCGATTACCATGAGGTTGAGTTAACGTAAGCTAATGTGATTACCATGAGGTTGAGCTAACGTAAGCTAATGTGATTACCATGAGGTTGAGCTAACGTAAGCTAATGCGATTACCATGAGGTTGAGCTAACGTAAGCTAATGCGATTACCATGAGGTTGAGCTAACGTAAGCTAATGTGATTACCATGAGGTTGAGCTAACGTAAGCTAATGTGATTACCATGAGGTTGAGCTAACGTAAGCTAATGCGATTACCATGAGGTTGAGCTAACGTAAGCTAATGCGATTACCATGAGGTTGAGCTAACGTAAGCTAATGCGATTACCATGAGGTTGAGCTAACGTAAGCTAATGCGATTACCATGAGGTTGAGCTGAATGCGATTACCATGAGGTTGAGCTAACGTAAGCTAATGTGATTACCATGAGGTTGAGCTGACGTAAGCTACGATTACCATGAGGTTGAGCTAACGTAAGCTAATGCGATTACCATGAGAGTTGAGCTAACGTAAGCTAATGTGATTACCATGAGGTTGAGCTAACGTAAGCTAATGCGATTACCATGAGGTTGAGCTAACGTAAGCTAATGCGATTACCATGGATTTAGAGGTTGAGCTAACGTAAGCTAATGTGATTACCATGAGGTTGAGCTAACGTAAGCTAATGCGATTTACCATGAGGTTGAGCTAACGTAAGCTAATGCGATTACCATGAGGTTGAGCTAACGTAATGCGATTACCATGAGGTTGAGTTAACGTAAGCTAATGATTACCATGAGGTTGAGCTAACGTAAGCTAATGCGATTACCATGAGGTTGAGCTAACGTAAGCTAATGCGATTACCATGAGGTTGAGCTAACGTAAGCTAATGTGATTACCATGAGGTTGAGCTAACGTAAGCTAATGCGATTACCATGAGGTTGAGCTAACGTAAGCTAATGCGATTACCATGAGGTTGAGCTAACGTAAGCTAATGCGATTACCATGAGGTTGAGCTAACGTAAGCTAATGCGATTACCATGAGGTTGAGCTAACGTAAGCTAATGCGATTACCATGAGGTTGAGCTAACGTAAGCTAATGCGATTACCATGAGGTTGAGCTAACGTAAGCTGAGCCATGAGGTTGAGCTAACGTAAGCTAATGTGATTACCATGAGGTTGAGCTAACGTAAGCTAATGCGATTACCATGAGGTTGAGTTAACGTAAGCTAATGCGATTACCATGAGGTTGAGCTAACGTAAGCTAATGCGATTACCATGAGGTTGAGGTTAACGATTACCATGAGGTTGAGCTAACGTAAGCTAATGCGATTACCATGAGGTTGAGCTAACGTAAGCTAATGCGATTACCATGAGGTTGAGCTAACGTAAGCTAATGCGATTACCATGAGGTTGAGCTAACGTAAGCTAATGCGATTACCATGAGGTTGAGCTAACGTAAGCTAATGCGATTACCATGAGGTTGAGCTAACGTAAGCTAATGCGATTACCATGAGGTTGAGCTAACGTAAGCTAATGCGATTACCATGAGGTTGAGCTAACGTAAGCTAATGTGATTACCATG